>NC_056731.1:543459709-543476537 GCF_019279795.1 Protopterus annectens
CAAATTTGAAAATTTGGAAAACTTGGAGAAAGAAAAAGTAGGAAGTCTACTAAAATGCATGAAAAATCTCTGCTAAGAAGTCCAGAACTGCCTGAACAGGCAGTAAAAGGATCAATATTTTGGGCCTTGCAGCCCAATAAGAGAAACGCTTCCATTTGCTTGTGTAAATCCTCCTGGTAGAGGATTTTAGTGAAGCTATTATGATATCTCTAACTGGGTTAGAGATCAAAGGAAGCCTGGCTAAGGAAGGAAGTGGAGCAACCATGCTGAGAGGTTGAGAGAAGGGATTGACCGGTGCAGCTGACCAGATTGGTGAATCAGTAGATCTGGCACTGGGTCCAGATGCCACGGCTGCACCAAAAGGTGATGATGGAGGAACGGGAACCAAACTTGTCGAGGCCAGTAAGGGCAATGAGAATCAATTTGGCTCTCAAAACGGTAGCTTTCTGGATCACCTGAGGGATCAGAGGAAATGGAGGGAAGGCATAAAGAGTCCCTGGGGCCAATCCTGGGTCAGAGCTGCCTCTAGGGGGATGGCCTGATAGAGGGAAGAGGCTGAAGAAGTCTGACATTTGCTGTTTTGGGGAGTAGCAAAAGATCGCAACATGGACGACCCCATTCCAGAAAAATCTCTTCCGCTATGGATTGCTTGAGAGACCACTCGTGAGGCATGAGAATAGCTCTGCTCAATCTGTCCGCTAAAATGTTGGTTTTCCCAGGATATGCTGCTACCAGAAACCGATGAGAGGAGATCGCCCATTGCCATAGTCTGGAGTGCTTCTACACAAGGGTAGGGACTTGGTTCCACCCTGTTTGTTGATATACCAAACTACAGACATGTTGTCTGTGTGGACTGCAATTGTCCCTACGGGAAGAAAGTCGTTGAGGGCTTGCAACGTTAAAAGCACTGCTCTCATCTCCAGGACATTTATGTGCAGATGGTACTCGAACGGTTGCCACGCCCCATGAACCATCCTGCCCTGATAATGACCCCCACCCGATCAGGGAGGCATCCGTGGTGACAGTGGCTATCGGGGACGGAGGTACAAAGCACCTGCCTTGGTGAACCTGAGACGATGTGATCCACCAAGCAAGATGTTCTTTAGATGTTTGTGTCACCAGAATCTGGTGACGATTGGGAGTTGCTGGTATGACCACTGTGTGAACAGCATCCACTGAAGGAGGCATGTAGAATCGAGCCAGGGGAGAAGAGTAATGGCCGCAGCCATGAGACCTAATACCTTTAGAACCATTCTGGCCTGTACTTTCTTGCTGGCCAGAATGATCCTGACATGAGTCTGAATGTCTGAAACTCTTTGTTCTGTAAGGGTAGCTGACATCCTAACAGTGTTTAAGTTTAAGCCTATGAAGGTAATAGACTGGCAGGGCGATAAGGATGACTTTTCAAGTTGACTGAGATGCCCAAATGAGAACAAAGGTCTATTGTGTAATCCCTGGCTTGTATAAGCTGATGCCTGTGGTGGCTGACAGGAGCCAGTCGCCGGTGATACAGAAACACCTTGAATCCTTGACGCCCCAGGTGAGCCGTGACCACTGCCATGCATTTGGTGAACACTCTGGGGCTGTAGTGAGACCAAAGGGCAGGGCTCTGAACTGGAAATGACTGGACCCCAGCCGAAGCGGAGAAATCTCCTGGAGCGCCTGAATTTTGATGTGATAGCACGATCCTGAAGATCTATTGAGCACATCCAGTTGTCCTTCTGTAAGAAGGGCAGAATTGACTGAAGAGTGACCATTCGAATCTTGTCTTCCTGACAGACTTGTTGAGTCTGCTGGAGATCCAATATTGGTCTCCAGTCTCCCGCCTTTTGGGGACCAAAAAGAACCTTGAGTAGATTCCGGCTCCTGAATGGTCTATTGTAACTGGCTGAATGGCTCTTTTTGCAGTAGTTTTGGCGATTTGTAACTCTGCAATGTCCCTTAGACCGGTGGTACATCTGGAAGGGAACTTGAGGGGAAGGACTTTCCTCAAAGGAATTATGTAACCCTTGGATATGATCGACTGT
This sequence comes from Protopterus annectens, assembly GCF_019279795.1. Taxonomy (NCBI): domain Eukaryota; kingdom Metazoa; phylum Chordata; order Ceratodontiformes; family Protopteridae; genus Protopterus; species Protopterus annectens. The sequence goes on from NC_056731.1 coordinate 543,461,737, forward strand.
ACCCATCTGTCTTGAGTGAGGGAATGCCAGGCTTCTGGGTACAGTGATAATCTTCCCCGACTGCCTCCAAGGAGGCATAGCCGGGCAACACCTCAGGGTTGCTGAAAGGGCTTATCTGAGAGCGGCTCCCTGTTCCCCTGGTCCTTCGGACCCCCTCTGCCTCTAGAGCGCGCCTGTTGTTGTTACCCCTCTGCCTCTAGGGGTAAATCTGACCACGCGGAACTCCGTGACTCCTTTGGGATTTACGGAACCATTATCTTCCCACCCTTCTGTCCTTTGGGATAAGGCCTAGAAGGGGTGGAAAACGGACTCCAACAGCAGAAAGAGTCTTACCGTCCTGCTCACACCTGGTCAAGGTCTCCTTCACCTGAGGGCCAAACAAAGCTGACCCATCAAAGGGAGAATTTGTGAAGGACGCCTTAAAGGGATCCGCATAAAATCACATAGCCAAGCATCCAGGCTTGGCGCCTAAGAGCCACACCTGTGTGCTCATGGCTCTACTCGCTCCATCCGCAGCATAAGATATTAGCCGCATGGAGGAGTTAGCAATGGAATTGAGGGTTCCTAGCTGCTAAGCAATCTTTCTTGAGCCCCTGCAGCTGTAGGATCCTGAACTACTTCTCCCAGCTCCTTCAGGATATCTCTCTGGAGTCTGGTGAAGTGACAAAGATAATTCAGCGAACGCATAGCAAAGGTCGCTGAGGAAAACATCCGCTTGCATCTATCCATGGTCCTAGAGTCCTTATTAGGAGGATGGACGGCACAGAGGATCTGCAAGTTCCTTTTTGGTGGCCGCAGCCACCACCATGGCATCAGCGGGGACACCCTTGGTAAGGAATTGTTTGTCACTAGGGGCAGTGATAAATTTAGAAGGCCTCCTAGGGACTGGCTCTACAGAGTCAGGAGCTGTCCACGCCTTCGTGCAATAACCTGCATAAGGGGTCGAAGGCGGAGACACCCAGGAGGTGGAGGGCCGAGATCCAAACGACACTAGGTATACTGACTCACCCGCAAAGGGATTATTGGTGGGCCAGTTTCCCTCTGTTTTAGAAGTTCTAGGATGTCTGAAAAGGAGACATCCTCAGAGGGGGATCTAGGGGATCCCTCTGACTCATCAAAGTCAGTATCCGACGTGACAGACTCGGGAGTCTACATGCTTCCTCTTACAAGTCCTCTTCCTAGGAGGATCTCCCGAAACATCAGGAGAATCCTCGGAAGAGGGGAAATTCCCAATGGGGAAACCTGAGGCGGAGGATCTCTGGGTCCTGTAGCAAGAGAAGTGGCAGAGATGTCAACAGGTACAATAGAGGGAGGAGCCACGGGAAGAAACTGCTGACTGATACCAGTGGCCAGTACACTCTTCATCACCTCGAATGCTCCCTCCCAGGCAGGTCCGAGAGAACCCGCTCAAGAGCTAGGAACTCCAGGGCCACCGAAGGGAAGTCTCCGAGGCAGATGTCGGAGCCGAGCTCACTAAGGCCGAGGCTCCAAGGGGAAGAGCGGGCTCGGACAAGGGTCCGATGCCACTCACCCCCTCGGAGGAGACCATGGAAGCCCGACCACCGAATCCTCTAAGGAAGAGGAGATAAGAGTAGAGGCTGAAGGGACAGATGTGGGTATCCGTCCTCCAGCCGTAGCAGTAAGCATGCCCGAAGACTCCAACTCCAAGCTCTGGGGTAGAGTTGAAGGAGGAACTGTAACGGGGTGTGGACCAACAGTCGTCTGCTGAGACGGACTGTGAAGCATTTGGGCCAGTACCTGTGACTTGAGCAATCTGCTGACCACTCTCTCTAGGTCATGGTCAGACAACCTGGATGACCTTGAAGATCGGCTCCGATGGCTCCATTCCGACAGAAGAGGTGAAGCCGGAGCCGAAAGTATCGGCTCCAAGGAAGGAGACCTCGACCTCTTCCTGGAATGAGCCACCGGAGCCGATACTACGGATCCTGTCGGAGCCGACTTCTCGGAGCCGACAGAACGCCTCGATGTATCGTCTCCAGCCGGAGCCGATACAGCCACCAGTAACGGTGTCGGAGCCGATCGAGCCGACACCGATGCCTGTGCCACATGGGTGTCGGAGCCGATCGGGCCGACATCGGCGGACATTATAGTTTCGGCACCGATAGCCATCGGTGCCGAAGGCTGCAAGCCAGAATCGGCTCCAGCCGAGGCGATCTCGACTCAGTACAGTCGGAGCCGAGGCCGCAGGCTTAGAAACAGAAGCCTGGGCCTTGGAAACTCTTGCTGGTTTTGATGGAGCCGACTTAGCCGGAGAGCCCTCCGGCTTAAGAAGGCCTAAGAACCAGTTTGTTATAGTCTCCTGCAGGACTCTCTGGCTGAAGGAGTGACAAATAGCACAGGAGTCCTGCAGGTGAAGAGGGCCCAGACACAGGCAAGAAGTGTGACCGTCTGTCAGAGACATTTTCTGACAGCACGAGTCACACTTCTTAAAACCTGAAACCCTCTCCTTTGACATGGTGCCGACACACAAAACACACACACACCAGTCAAAAAATAAATTAAATTATACAAAATACCAAAAGGTATTCTATAAAAAACACCAACACACACACCCTAACAGGGGGGGGATGGGATAGGGATAACTAAGAACAAATTAAAAAAGACAGGGAATTTCTGTCAGCAAGGGATAAAATTAAATTTAAACTATCAAAAAATTAGATTTTGACTAAAAAGGGGCTTGAAAATCACAAAGTGAAACAACTTACCAGGAGCTGGTAAAAAGAAGACCTCCCAAGCGAAGCGGCAAACGAGATCTGGGTACTTACTGCCTTGCATCATGGGATATGGGGCTGCCTCGAGCTGGTAAAAGGAGTTCTCGAGCTAAAGCAAGTGCCGGGTCGGAGCCGAGGATCGGCTCCGAACCCATCAAGCAAGAATGAAGGCGAGATTGACAACTTAACATCTAGATGTTTGGTTAAAAAAAAATTGCATAATTTCATTTTACTGGAGTGTATTAATTTTTATTCTTCAAGGAAAATGAAATACATGCGTAGCCATTTCCTTAGGATGGTTTTCACAGTGACATAAATGTTATTACTTGCACACTAATTCCAGTATGGAGCAGCCATATATTTTGGACAATATTTCTGGCTTTGTCAATGTGTAGAATTTATTGAATTATTCTGGTCTTTTCCTAACAGATGGTAATGAGTCAGTCTTACATACACCTGCACCAGGAATATAATGAATGTCTACAGTTATGTACAGCAATTAGCACCTTTGTCTGAACATGCAGAACTTTTCAGTAATGAAATGGAAGCCATTATCACATTATTAATTTACAATAAGTGCAGTTACAGTATAACACTGAGTCATTATCACTTGTCAGGTAAAACTCTCAGCAGCTGTCACTGTTATTTACATTACTAAAAGTTGTTATCACATTGATAAATGCACAAGCCAGATTTGTTTTCTCACTATGTTTAGCTCTCCTGTCAGTCTCCATCCCTTCAGGTAAAATAAATGTATTTAGTTCAGGGCATGAGACATTAGATTACTTCCCCCTGTGATATTCCTTATGTAAATAACTTTGCAATCGCAGTTCGGAACTTGGAGACTCTTCAGCTCAGTCCCGTAGTGCTGCTGTCCTGCGTAAGCATGGCATCAGGGGTGTGAAGAGGGTTTACATTACTTCCTCCCTTTCAGTCCTTATGGTTTACATGTGCCCATTCTGTGCTCCCTTGTCAGTCATTGTGTGTAATTTGGTGTTTTCACGGGTAGTAGGTATGTACCTAATGCAAAGAATAATGCCCCTGTGGATAGGAGTGAATATTTGGATGGGATAACCAGGTAATGCATATGATATACATATATATGTAGTCTTACAATATATCTGTCAAACATCAGTAGTAATCCATTTACATTTTCTTTCCTGTGCAGGTTTATCCACCTTCTGACACTGACATGGCTTCACGAGCAGGAGAATGACAAGTGAGCATGTGGGTATGTGGCCATTCCTACATTCACAGGGCTGCCAGCCATGCCTCCGAAGCTGAAAACCAGTACAACTTGAGCTGCCCCACATCCAGTGTGAAGGTATACTGGATTGCAAGAAGAGGTATGGATTGGAGTGGAGTACTGCAGTTGTTGGAAGAGAAGTGTTCCATCTACCCTGAGCCCAACATCCTTGTGCTGCACATTGGAGGGAATGATGTCATCAGTCAACCACTCGGAAGGCTACGGTTTCAAATCAGAGGAATTTTGAACACCTGCAGTCGTGGTGGCCACATTGTCATTTTGTGTGGTCTGACATAATTCCTCGACAGATATGAGAAACAGCTAACAGTCAATGGGCAGCGCACAAGGCCTGATGTTTATAGAATGGTTTCATGCATGGCTTGATGCACAGGGTCGGTGGATCTACAATCTGTCATGAAAGCATCACCGCAGAAGATGTTCACCTGTTCAGAAGGGATGGCATTCACCTAACTGAGGAGGGCACTGTCTTGTTCTTGACCGACCACCACAATGGCGTGAGGAGAGCTATGCAGGATTGGTAATATGGAGCTTGTGAGAAGAATGGAAAGCACCCACGACCAAGTAGGACCAGTATAGTAAGTAAAACACTATTATGAAATGTGTTGTGTAAAATTTATTTATCTGAGTTTGACAAATAACTGTGGTAAGGTGCTGGTGAAGATGCTGAGAAAGAACAACTGTTAGGACTCAGGTTATGGAAATTATGATTTTTTTTTCATATTTTGCTACATGACTTTGCAAGGGAGCATGTCAGTGTGCCAAGTAATACCTCATTTTGAAGACAGTATTGCTGGTTCCAGTATGGTAAAATAATTGTGCCTGTATGTTGTACAGTTTGTTTCAGACTTAGGTTCACAGGTTTATACTAGGCTATCTGCCCTAAGGCATTTATAAGCCTAGCCCAAAGTTTTGTGGCTTATATGAAAAAATACTGTGCCCATTAGTTTGTTGTGCCTCTGTCCAGCAGTGACACAGAGATGATTCTCGGGGTAAACCTACGATCTCCCATCCACAGGTCAAGATTTCTCTTGAACAGAGCCAGCGAGGTGCTCTGCCTCACATGGACCGGGATTTTATTCCACAGCATAGGGAGTCTCTGAGTGATAAATCTATCCCTCCAGCACGTCCTATTTATATCCGTGCTAAGGTTTAAGTCGCTTGCTCTAGTGGTTTTGGTGGATTTGGATTTTTGAGGTGGAGCATGTCCATTAATTCGGGTTGGACATGCCCTCGTATATCAGGCACATGTCACCTCTGAGCAGGCGGTATGCGACTGAATAGAGCTGGTGTTTCTTCAATCTGGCAGCATATGACAGATTTTGGAGTCCCTTTATCCTTTTGGTGAGGAACTTTTGGGGTCTCTCCAATTGCTGCAGATGTCGGGTGAGATACATCCCGAATGGGGCATTGTACTCGATCATTGGTCTGATAAGTGAAGAGTACAGGGGAACAATGACCTCACTAGATCTGGATGTGAATCCCTTCATGATCAGGTGGGCAATGTAGAAGGTCTTTCTAACCACTTTAGCAATGTGAGTGTCAAAAGAAAGGCCACTGTCAACCTGGGTCCCCAGGTTCCTGATAACCTCTTCTGTGCTTAGTGGATTGCCGCCTATATGGTAGCTTGGGGTTACCTTGTTTTTCCCGAAGGGTATGACTATACATTTTTGGCGTTTAACTTCAGGCCATGGCTCTGGCACCAGCTATCTGTTTCCGTGAGTCCCTTCTGAAGGATATCCGTGTCCAATGCACTTTCCACTATGGCCCAGTTTGCAGTCGTCTGCAAACTTTGTCAGCCAAAGTCCTCCCATGTTGGCCTGTACTTCTGAGAAGTAGATGCTGAACAATAGGGGCCAAGGACCAAGCCCTGTGGGACACCACTTGTGACCGGCTTGGAGTCTGACATAGCGCCAGCAACTCTAACCCTGTGGGTTCTGTCCTTAAGCCAGTTTGCAACCCATCTTGTGACATATGGGTTTACATTTAAGCTGGTAAGTTTTTCTACAATACCAGAGTGGGGTATTGTGTGAAAGCCTTTGCAAGGTCAAGGTAGGCTGTATGGACTGCCTTTCCTCATCAATGGCCTTGGTGACTGTTTCAAGAAGTCGACCAAGTTCAAAGGCATGATCTGCCCTTGACAAAGCCAAACTGGGTCGGGTCCAATGTCTGCAAGTCCCCTATATCTTTGTTTATGAGCTCCATTATGATCCTCTCCATAGCTTTGCAGACTAGACTTGTTAAGCTTATGGGGCAGTAATTACCAGGGTCCGTAGAGGCACCGCCTTTGTGGAGTGGGACCACAGTTGCCGTACGCCACTCCTTGGGCACGTATCCTGTGGTAAGGCTGAGATTAAACAGCTGCCTTATGTGCGGGTTTAATTCCTCATTTAGCTCATCTGGTCCCATTGATGCTGTGTTTTTAGCTTTAGAGAGAGCAGCTTTCACCTGCACATTTGAGATGTCTGGGAGGCTACACTCCGCTGGGATAGTTATCTCTCCTTTAGGGGGGGGGGGGGTGAAGTCTGCACTGAACCTGTCTGCCAGTATGTTGGCAATGTCTGTGGGTTCAGTGATTTTTGTATCATTTTGGACTAATTCTGAGCATATCTGGGAGTTTCCACCCAGGTTCCTAACATAGCTGAAAAAGGCCTTATGATTGTCCTTTGAATCCATGGCAATTTTTCCCTCAAAATTGGCCTTAGTTGATTTTATGAGTGCTCATATTTTTTTTAATAATAATGATCAGGGGTGACTTCCCTTTTATGGATTTTGTTCTATCATGTAATAGCTTTCTCCTCTTATTGTAAAGTTTGTTAATGGCTGGGGTCCACCAGACTAGACGTTTGCCCTTTGTGGAAAGAGTCTTGGTTTTATTTGGAATTGCCTGATCCATGCAGTCCTGGAGGTGTTCATAGAAGGCATTTGTAAGGGCTTCCGCAGCTTGGGTTGTGGTTTCCACTGGCTCAGGGCCTTGAAGGATACCACACCAGTCTTGAGTAGTGTGAAGTTTGCTTTAGAGAAGTTCTTCACTGTGGTCTTTTTTGTTTGGGGTGGGGGCGGGATGTGGATTTCCAGTGAGATTAGTTTATGATCAGATCTCACCAATGAGAGATATACTTCCGGTGTGGAGCATTTTGTCCCCATGTTTGTGATAATGAGATCTAGTATATTTTCTCCTCTCGTGGGAACAGTGACTAGCTGTTCCATGGCATTTGAATTTATGAACTCCAGGAACTGTTGGGCTAGAAAGTTAGGGCTTGAGTAATGTTCCCAGTCTATATTCGGGTAGTTGAAGTCACCCAATATGATGGTGTTTGGAGATACATTTATACCCTCCAGTGTCTTCAGGAAGGCTGTTTGGGGTTCCTGAGTTTGAGAGTGGCCTGTAGCATGCTACAATTTGTAGAGCAGTTTTGCCTATGGTTAGTTGCACCTGGATGGTTTCCGAGCTTGGTGCGTTGCCACAACCTGGAGGTGTGGGTATCCTTTATGAATATGGATACACCCTCCTTTTGTGGTGTGGTCCGGTTTTGGGGCCAGGCATGATATGAGGTAAAACCTAATAGTGCCGGGTGCTCTCAGGAGCCTTGAACCAGGTTTCAGTTACAGCACAGACATCGATGTTCTCCATACTGAGAAGGGCCTCGAAAGTGCATTTTGAGATTTAGACTTCTGGCATTGAGCAGCATTACCCTCAGTTTCTTCCCATTTTTGTTTTCTAGGGTGGTAGGTTTAGAATTTGAGCCTTGCCTAAAAAAGGCACTATGGGGGTGGCGAGAGCCTTAGCCAATATCCGGAATCCCAGGGGTGACAGGTGCAAGCCGTCCCTTGCGAAGCAGCGTGGCTTGTCAAGTATGTCATCCCAGGCAAACAGACACTGGATCCCCTTTGAATGACACCAGACATTAAGCCAATTGTTAAAGCTGATCATTTTGTCTCTATATTGTGGCATCATTTTTGGTGAAGGAAAGATACTGCTCAGGGTCAGGGTCATACCTGCCTGGGCTACATAATCAGAGAGCTCCTCTATGTCTCTTTTCATGTAGTCCAGGGAGGTACATCTCAGGTCATTCACACCAGCATGGACAATGACTGTGTCATATTTGTACTTGCCGTGGAGTGACCAGAGTGCTTGTGTTATGTGGCGGATTCTAGCGCCCGATAGGCAGCTTACTGTGACCCTCTCCTTGTTCAGCCTGGTGAGTGGGACGTCAGTGTGTCTGACTATGTAGTCACCTATGACAAGTATGTTTAGTGTTGTATTTGGCCTTAAGGGCTGTGACTGCTTTGCACACTGATTTTGTGGTTTATGTGTTACTTGCGGGGTGTCTTGAGGTAGCAGTTGTTTGGGTGTCTGCTTTGGAGGCCTCTGCTGTTTAGGTAAATTTTTACTCAGAGCCTCCGAGTACGTCTTTCTGTGTTTATGTGTTGGATTCAGTGGTGTGGTAGCATTATGTGAGGCTGGTTTTGTGGTGTGTGTAGTTGCCTTCTCCTCCTGTCTGGTCTTGCCAGTCCTGAGTTGAGAGAGCTCAGCCTCCAGTTTGGCTAAATAGCTGCATCTCTCGCAAGTATTTGTGTTATGTGGGAGGAGGAGAGGGTTGTCTGTGTACATGAGGCAATTGTAACATTGCCTCAATATTCCCAGATTCACCAACTGGGCAGGAGAGGACTTAGGTTATGGAAGTTATGATTGTTGTCATATTTTGCTAAATAACTTTGCAAGGGAGCATCTCAGTGTGCCAAGTAATACCTCATTTTGAAGACAGTATTGACAGTTCTAACATAGTAAAAGAATGGTGCCTGTATGTTGTACAAATATGCAGATATCAAAGTTGGTTTCGGATTTAGGTTATGGAAATTATGATTTGTATTTTCATATTTCGGTAAATAACTTTGCAAGGGAGCATCTGAATGTGCCAAGTAATACCTCATTTTGAAGACAGTATTGCTGGTGACAATATGGTAAAAAATTGTGCCTGTATGTTGTACACATCTGTAATTATCAAAGTTTGTTTGGAATTAGGTAATGGAAATTATGATTCTTTTTCATATTTTGGTAAATAACTTTGCAAGGGAGCATGTCAGTGTGCCAAGTAATACCTCATTTTGAAGACAGTCTTACTCCTTACAACATGGTAAAAGAACTGTGTCTGTGCACTCTACACATGTACAGATATCACAGTTTGTTTAGTCTTGTACGATTATGAAAAATAGAAGTTATGTTCTTACCATAACGTTCCATGTTAGTTGTCTTCTTCTCGCCTTCTTCTTGCTGGATGGGTTCGGAGCCGACCTCGGCTCCGACTCGGCCACTCTAAAAGCTCGAGAGTTGGTTCCACCGGCTCGAGGCTCCCCTTATATCCCACAATGCTAGGCGAGAGTTACCTCAGATCTCGTTTGTAAGCTAACCCAGCTTATATCAATAACAGTATAACTGTAAATAGAATCCACCTCTAACAGCAGGAAGAAAAGGGAGACCTACATCCTGAAATAAGAAATATGCACAATAGCATATGACTAAGAAAGAGGTGGTAGAAAAGAGGTCACGATCACAACTCCTCTAGGTCTGTCCAGGCCAGGGGAAGGAGGGTGGGGCCAAGAAGAAGGCGAGAAGACAACTAACATGGAGCGTTATGGTAAGAACATAACTTCTATATGTTAAGTTGTCTATCTCGCCTTCATTCTTGCTGGATGGGACCGTCCCTAGCACCTTGTCCTGGGTGGCCTAACGGAACAGACTCCTGAGAACAGTGGAACCAAAATTAGCTCTATGCCTAGAAGCTAAATCCAACTTATAATGGGAAATAAAAGTGTGAGGAGTAGCCCAAGTAGCCGCTGCACAAATGGTGTCAATAGGCAGTCTGTCTTGGAAGGCTAAAGAAGTAGCCAAAGCTCTGGTGGAATGGGCTTTAGGTTTATTAGGCAGTTTTGGTGTCTAATCTCATAAACAAGGGTCATCAGAGGCGTTAGCCATCTAGATAATGATACCTTTGAAACTGGAAGTCCTTTTCTGCTTTCCATAGGAGACAAACAGCTGATCAGATTTTTCTGAATTGTTTGTCCTGTCCAAGTAGTACCTTAATTGGCGATGAACATCCAGGCAGTGTAATTTTGTTCAGACCTATTTGAATACTCTGGAAAAAGACAGGAGGTCAATGCTTTGGTTTAGATTTGATGTTGAAACCACCTTAGGCAAAAGGACGGGTTAGTTCGTAGGAAACTCTGTCCTTATGGAACAAAAGATAAGGAGAGCGACAACTGAGTGCTTGAAGTTCTGAAATTCTTCTAGCTGATGTGATAGCCACCAGAAAGAGAGTTTTCCATGATAATAATTTCAAGGAACATGAAGCTGCAGGTTCGAAGGGGAAAGAATCAAAGAAGCAAGAACTAAATTTAGGTCCCAAGGAGAAGGAGGATTTCTTATAGGAGGTCTGAGAAGAAAAACTCCTTTCAAAAAGGCTTTGCAAAGTTTGTGGGACATTAGGGCAGATTCAGAAATACCCACATGGAAATTAGAAATAGCTGCCAATTGAACCTTAAGAGTAGATGGAGATGAACCTGCATGGAAGAGTTCAGCTAGAAAATCAAGGACTAGTTGGATGGAAGCGGTGAAAGGATCTATGTCCTTTCCTTGTGCCCAATATGAGAAGCGTTTCCACTTACTAGGTCCAGATTCCACGGTCGCTCCAAAAGAAATCGATGTAGAAAGGGGAACCACACTTGTCGAGGCCAGTAAGGAGCAATGAGGATCAATGAGGCCTTCTGAGCGATAGCTTTCTGTATTACTTGAGAGATCAGTGGGAAAGGAGGAAATGCATACAGAAGTCCCCGGGGCCAAACTTGGACTAGAGCGTCTCTGCTGGGTTGGCCTGGTAAAGGGAATAGAGTGAAGTATTCTCTGCACTTGCTGTTTTGGGGAGTAGCAAAAAGATCGCAGCAAGGCTGACCCCACTTGAGAAATATCTCTCTCACTACAGAGTCTTTCAGAGACCACTGTGAGGCATGAGTATAGCTCTGCTCAACTTGTCCGCAATGTGATTGGACTTCCGGGATGTCGTTGCTATCAGAAACGCTGAGAAGAAATCGCCCATTGCCACAGTCTGAGTGCTTCTCGACACAGGGGTATGATCTGGTTCCGCCTTGTTTGTTGATGTACCACACTACAGACATATTGTCTGTCTGGATTGCAATCGTTCCCAAGGGAAGAGAGTCTTGAAGGGCTTGCAACGCTAAAAGCACTGCTCTCATCTCCAGAACATTTATGTGCAAGTGGCATTCATTTGGTTGCCATGTGCCCTGGACTGTCCTGCCCTGATAATGCCCCCCACCCGATCAGGAGGCATCCGTTGTCAGAGTAGCAACTGGAGGAGGTGGAACAAATGGTCTTCCGACAGGAGCTGGGGAAGACATCCACCACATGAGATGCTTTTGCACGCGTGATCATAATGGTGTGAGACATTGGAAGTTCCTGGTATGACCATTGAGAAAAAGCATCCACTGAAGGATCCGCATGTGGTATCTGGCCAATGGGAGGAGAGGTATGGCGCTGCCATGATTCCCAACACCTTTAGAACTAACCTGGCTTTGGCTCTGTTGTTGTTGAGAAGTGACACCAATTTGTGAATGTCTGATATCCTTTGGTTCGTTAGCGTTGCAGACATGTTTATAGTATCTAAATTTGCGCCTATGTAGGTAATAGTACAAGGCGACAAAACAGACTTTTCGCAATTTATTGAAATACCCAGTTTTGACAAGCGAAAAGTATAATCTCTGGCCATCAGAAGGAGATGCTTGGTGGGAGCTGTGAGAAGCCAGTCGTCCAAATATGGAAACACCTGGAATCCTTGTCGTCTCAGGTGAGAAGCTACCACTGCCATGCATTTGGTAAACACCCGGGGGGCAGTGGTGAGACCAAAGGGCAGGGCCCTGAATTGAAAATGACTGGTTCCCAGCCTGAAGCGGAGAAATCTTCTGGGCGCCTGTTCATTTTTATGTGATAGTACGCATCCTGAAGGTCTATAGAGCACATCCAGTTTCCTTTTCCCAATAGGGGAAGAATGGATTGCAGCGTGACCATCCGAAATCTTGTTTTCTTGACTGATCTGTTCAAGATACTGAGATCCAAAATTGGTCTCCAGTCCCCTGTTTTCTTTGGAACTAAAAAGAACCTTGAGTAGATTCCGGATCCTTGTTGGTCTGCTGACACTGGCTGAATTGCTCTTTTTGCAAGCAGTTTTGAAATTTCCAAAGCTGCTATATCCCTTTGAGCTGGTGGAACATCTGGAAGGGATTTTTGACTGATTTGGAAAAGCGAAGAAAGGGGATAGAATAGCCTTCGAAATGATGGACTGTACCCATTTGTCTAGAGGCAGGGATAGCCAGGGTGCTGGGTACAGTGACAATCTTGGCCCGACTGCCTCCGAAAATGGGCAGTCGGGCAACACCTCAGGGATGCTGAAAGGGCTTGTCAGGAAGGCTTCCCGATTGCCCTGGTTCTGGACCCCTGCCCCTAGGGCGGCGTCTACCATTGTTATTCCCACCTCTGCCTCTGGTAGGAAAATGACTCTGTCGTCAGGCGAAGTCCCTTGAGATTGTTTACGGAACCACATCTTTCCACCCTTCTGGCCTTTGGGGTAAGGCCTAGAAGGAGTCGAAAAACGGACTCCGACGGCAGAAAGGGTCTTGCCATCAGTCTCGCACCTAGTCAGGGTTTCTTTCACTTGAGGACCAAAGAGATGATCCATCAAGAGGGGAGTTCGTGAAAGACGTCTTGAAAGGTTCCGCAAAGTTGCATAGCCGCATCCAGGCGTGCCTACGTAAGGCTACCCCTGTTCCTGCGGCTCTGCTCGCCTCATCGGCCGCATAAGAGAGGAGGCGCATGGAGGAGTTGGAAATGGAATTAAGGATAGCCAGCTGCGTGTTCATTTTCTCTTGGAAACCCGCAGCTGTAGGGTCCTTCAACATTTCACTCGCTTCCTTGATCAAGTCCCTTTGAAGACGAGTGAAATGGCACAGGTAATTCAGCGAACGCATGGTAAATGTCGCTGAGGAGAACATCCGCTTCCCGTACCTATCCATGGACCTAGATTCCTTGTTAGGTGGATGGACAGGCACTGAAGGATCAGCCAGTTCCTTCTTTGTGGCGGCAGCTACCACCATAGCATCCACAGAAACTCCTTTTGATAAAAATTGCTTGTCTGATGGAGCTGTGATGAATTTGGAGGGTCTCCTGGGAGTGGGGTCCACTGAATCAGGAGCCGTCCATGCCTTCTTAGCAACCACCTGCATGAGGGGGTCGAAGGGTACACCCAGGAGGTGGAAGGACGAGAGCCAAACGCCTCAAGATACACAGATTCGCCCTCCGAAGGGTTGAGGGCTGGCCAATTTCCCTCTGTTTAAGGATCTCCAGAATGTCTGCAAATGAGACATCTTCAGAAGGGGAACGGGGGGAACCCTCAGAATCATCCAGATCTGTGTCCGACGTGATAGACTCAGATGAGTCAATGTGCTTCCTCTTGCACTTCCTCTTCCGAGGGGGCTCTTCTGCCAAATCAGGAGAGGCCTCGGAAGAGGATGAAATCCCCAAAGGGGGCTCCTGAGGAGCTGGCTCTCTGCGGTCCGGGATGAGGGAGTGAGTCGACTTACCCTGAGGCAGCATAGAGGGAGGGGCTGACGGAGCCGACTGTGGAGTAGAGCCAGGCTCTAACACAGTCCCGCTGACCTCGACTGGACCCCTGTCAGGCAGAGCCAGAGGTCCCCGCCCGAGGAGCTAAGGGCCCCCGTGGGCAGCGACAGTGACGACTCCGAGGCCGGTGTCGGAGCCGAACGCACCAGCGCCAAGCACCGAGAGGGAGAGGGGTCGGACAAGGGTCCGATGCCACTCACCCTCGGAGCCGACGAGGGAGGTCCGGCGCCGAGATTCCTCCACGAAGAAAACGGAGCCGACGACGGGCCGAGACAACTGTCTCGGCTCGGTGACCACAGTCTCGGTTCCGACATTTACCGGCCCGAACTCAAAAGAGTCGAAGGAGGAAAGAGTTGATGGACGGGGCAGGCACCGACTGATGAGTCGGGCTCTGAAGCATCTGGGCTAGTGCCTGGACTTAAGTAGTCGACTCACCACCCTCTGAAGGTCATGATCGGAAAGCCTCGATGACCTAGAGGAATGAGACCTTTGGCTCCGTTCAGACAGCAGGGGAGATCCTGGAGCCGAATGAACGGAGCCAAGAGAAGGTGACCTAGACCTCTTTCTGGTTGTCGGCTCAAGATCTTGTCGGAGCCGACACGGTACTCGATAACCTTGGCTCTGGCCGAGCCGAGAAAGCCACAGAAACTGTGGACTGAGCCTTATCGGCTCCAGCCGGAGCCGATAAAGGCAAAGGTTGAACAACCTGAGGTCTCGCCCCAGAAGCCGGAGCCGAAGACCTCGATGCCTTAGAGGGCTTCCTGTTGAAACTGACAGGGAATCCTCTGGTTTTAACAAGCCTCTCAGAATCAACTTGTTTTTCTCTCCTGCAGGTCCCTGGGGCTGAAGCCATGGCACACAGCACAGGAGTCCTGCAGGTGCAAAGGCCCCAGACAATGACACAAGAAGTGTGAGCGTCTGTCAGAGACATTTTCTGACAGCACGCATCACACTTCTTGAATCCAGAGACCTTTGCTTCCTTTGACATTATCCTAACTGACAGGTGTACACTAACACACACCCAAACACACAGTTATACCCTGTCAGAAAAAATTATTAATACTAAAATAATTAACAATTTTAGTAAAAATACTAGTAATTAAGCACAAAAAGTTAA
>NC_056731.1:543477037-543489537 GCF_019279795.1 Protopterus annectens
GGACAAGGACACTCTTCTTCTACATCTGGCATTTGTAAAAAGGCTTCTAGCGTGCCTAGGGTACACCATAAACGAAAATAAATCACAACTGGTACCCTCTCAAATAATTACATTCCTGGGTGCAAGCTTGAATACAACTGCCCAGATGGCCTACCTTACACCAGCCAAACAAAGGCAACTGACAATATATTTCAAACAAATGGCAACAAAAACCCAGTTATCTGCAAGACAAATTCTGCAGGCTTTGGGGTTCATGGCATCCTGCATTCTACTAATTCCATATGCGAGACTGCATATGAGGAAACTTCAATGGCACCTAAAAAGTTTATGGAGCCAACATTGTCACAGTCTGGAAACAATGTTCCTCTCATTCCCTGCCTACAACAGGAGTTTCTTTGGTGGGCAGAGACATGTTACCAAAACAAGGGACTGTCTTTCACTCTAGCTCTTGCCACCCAAACCCTAACTACAGATGCATCAGACTATGCTTGGGGGCCCACCTGGCAGGGAGATGCATTCAGGGCAAAGAGATCTGCATATCAACCAGAAAGAGATGCTAGCTGTTGAGAATGCTCTGAGCCTTCAAGGACTTACTTCATCCAGGACAACTACTGATAAAGATGGACAACACCATGGTTATGTGGTACATAAACAAGCAGGGGGGTACACATTCCTACCCCCTTTGCAGACTAGCCATGACATTATTTATTTATTCGAAGTTTGTTTGCCAGGATGGTCCATTGGGCCGAGTGAACCCATTTTCAATGGAGTCCTGGGGAGAAAAGCTCCATAGATACAATATCAGGTAAAAATATAAAATAAAGTAAAAAATGCAATACAATAGCATAATATCAGGTAAAAATAAAATAAAGTAAAAAATACAATACAATAGTGTAATAGTTTGTAAAAGTGAACAGAAGAGTACATATAAGCATGTGAAAATGTTAATACAGCTAGAATGTGAAGCATAGTGACAATTCATATCAATTTACAATTTTTTTTTTTTTTTTATTAAGGAATGTTAAATGAAGGCAATAGTTAGTAGGTATATGCAGAAGATATTAACTTAAGAGGTTATTTACAATGTGTGTGTGTTCCCATAGGGATGTGATTGTAGACTGGGGAAGGTAAGGTAGTAATACTACCAATAATAAGGTAGTAAAGTAAGGTAATACACCTTCAAGCTCAATTCCTGCCAGGAAAACAAAATACTCTGGCAGACGACCCAAGAAGAAATCTTATGGACCCACATGAATGGAAACTGGATCCACAAATCTTCAGCCTGTTAGCACGGAAATGGGGGAGCCCAGACATAGATCTATTTACCTCTCTCCAAAATTATCAGCTGGACAAATTCTGCACAAGAATTCATCACAAAAAAGCATGGAAAGTGGACGCCCTATCCTTCAATTGGAAAAACCTATCAGTCTATGCCTTTCCCCCTCTGCCTCTTCTCTCCAAGGTCTTACTAAACGTCAGACAGGAAAAACCAAAAATGACCCTAGTTGCTCCGGACTGGCCTCGACAACACTGGTACCCACTTCTAAGGAACATGTCTCAATTTCCCCTTTGGTACTTGCCTCAAATACCTCATCTACTGTCTCAGCAGAACAATCAAATTCTGCACACACAGCTCCACACTCTGAACCTTGCAGCATGGCTGATCATTTAATTATTCAAATAACACCACTCAGTAAATCTGTGATGGGTGTCATTTTGGAAGCCAGAAGGCCTAGTATCAGAAAATCTTATGCTGATAAATAGAAGAGATTCTGTGCTTGGAACCAAGCCCAAGGAACAGACACAGCAAAGCCTAATATTCCTCAGATTTTACAATATTTGACTGAGATGCTTGACAAGGGCCTATCCTTTTCTTCAATAAAAATCCATGCCTCTGCCATCTTGGCTCATTACAACACAAAGCCTCCCCTCTTTTCTCATCCCCTGCTTAAACAGTATTTTAGAGGGGCCAAAAATTTAAGGCTTCACAGAAGATCTCCAACTCCTGCATGGGACCTCAATTTTGTACTGGAAAAACTCACCCTGCCTCCTTTTGAACCAGCAGCTACTGCGGATATAAAATTTCTATCTTGGAAAACAGTTTTTCTCTTGGCAGTCACTTCAGCAAGAAGGGTTTCAGAACTATAGGTCCTAATGGCAGTGGAGCCTTTTATTATATTTTACCAGGACAAGGTGTCCCTCAGGACCAATCCTTCTTTTATGCCTAAGGTGGTATCCAATGTGGCTCTTAACCAGACCATTCATCTGCCAACATTTTACCCAAATCCACAGAACAAGAGGGAGCGGATTCTGCATTCCTTGGATGTATACAGACAACTAAGATTCTACTTAACAGGATCAAATCTCTAAGAAAATCTGAGCAACTACTGGTAGCATTTGCTGCAGGATCAGAGGGGAAGGCTATATCAAAGCAGACTATTTCTAAGTGGATAAGCCACTGCATTTGTTTCTGCTATTTGCGCCATGGTAAACCTGTGCCCAAGAGGATCAGATCACATTCTACCAGGGCTGCCTCTACTTCAGCAGGTTTTCTCAGAGGAGTTCCAACCAAAGACATTCTAGAAGCTGCTACTTGGAGCTCTGTTCATACCTTCACAAAGCATTATCATTTACCTCTCTTTTCCAAATCCAGGGCAGGCTTTGCCACTGTAGTCCTGCAGGGCCTTATAGCCGCTCCTAATGCTGTTTAGTTCCATCCTCCCATCCATAGCTTTGGGATTCTACCCAAATGTAATGACTGCAACAGTGAAACACGAAGAACATGGTACAGTTGTATACACTTACCATAAATGCAGATGTTCAAGTGTATTCACTGTTGCAGTCTGGGTTACCCACCCGCCATCCCCCTTTCTATACCTTTCCTTTCCTTCATTATTCTCAAAAGCCTTGTGGTGTATTTGCTTTTAGATGAAGGTAAAGTTTATGTTTCTAAAAGTGCATATATATATTTACTGTTTATTCATTTGGGGGGCACCTGACATCTGGGGCAAGAAAAATTGAATAAAATGGCGTCGGCGGCATGTTTTATACCCCCTGACAACCTGACTTCATGGAGGAGGAGACAGCAACTGACGCAGGACCCAAGACTTTTGTTATTCAGGCCGACTGTCTAGGGGCAGGGTTATCATGTGACCCAAGATGTAAATCCACTCCATCAAATAACTGCACATGCTGGAGGGACAGATTTATAGCACAGTGCTTACCCACCTCTCTAGAACAAACTATCTGCCCATGTTAAACAGTGTGACACACTGTCTGCCTTTCAAAAGGATAACTGGCTGGGTATTCATAAATTCATCCCTGGTATGAATGGCCTGGCCTTTCTTGAAAAGGGAGGAAAGGCTTAAGGTGGATACTGGCAAAGCTTAAATGTACTTGAAGCTCAATTGATTTGCAACTCCTGTGAGCCTATGACATGTGACTAAGTCACATACTTGTATGGAAGCAGAGTTAGTGGGCATAACATGCTTAGGTCTGTTTTCCTGGTGACGCCTGAGTGACCTGCATGGAGTTGCAGTATGTGGAAGTAGAGAAGGAGTATGTGCTGTCTTGTCTGCACTGAAGGCTGAGACTTTACAGTGTTATGAAGACTTGGACAAAGGTATATGCATAGTATTTTTATAGAAAGTATGTGCACGGGTGACTGCATTTCAAGGCCATAACATGTTTACGTGACTGCAACAATAAAAGGTATATCAGTCAAAATACTTTAATGTACTTGCTTTTGTGTTTCAGGCTATCTTGAGATGCCAGTTTCTGTAAGCTTAACTCAACTCATACATTTAGAGGTGTTGGTTCTTGAAGGGGAAGCACACAATTAAAATTAATGTTTTTCCTCTCATGCCAACGTTGTTTTTTAACGCTCTTCTTGGGCAGCTGATATTTGTGTCCCCCTGATTTTCACTGAAATTAATTTTTCACTTCTGTTCCAAGGGTGTTACTAGCCTATAAATAGGGCACTTACAATGGTATATGTAGCTTTATTAACATTTTCAGCAGATGTCATTCTCCACTGAAAATTCAGTTTCTTAAAGTTTGTCACATTAACTAAAATGTTGTCTAAATTTATAAAAAATAGTTGCATAATTCTCAATTTGTGGTAAGATAACTAAGTCAATTGGTTTGCATGTGAATTACTGTAAAATTGCTAGTCATCATTGGCTTTCTATTAACTATTTTTGAACTTAGACATACTGGATTAAACAATGGGTGCCAGCAGAGGTGACAATGGTCATATCCAACTTGATGAGGTGCTAAGTACATTGGTTTCTGGCTTGGTATTGACTTTTATTTCACTGAATGAGAGATGTAAATGCTAAGCTGTTTTAAATGTGTTATGCATTTCAGTGTATTTATCTGAATGTGTTAACCAGTGTAATCTATTCATGCATTCATTACAAAGGAGTAAAGTCAGATATTGTCTAGTTGGATCATGTGGAGAGACCAGGCTTGGCTTAATTGTTTGGGGGTGGGTATGTTGTTTTATGAAAAAAATGTCGCTTTCTACAGAATTCTGTCAGTTGTTGAATTCAGTCATAAGGGATGATTGGACAAGAGGTTAGTGCACACTTTTTTATTAAATTACTTTTTTTAAGAATTATACTTTTTGTGGTTTGTGACACTGGGATTATAAATGACGGTCACGACTTGCTATAGGCGACTTGAATTTTGGAGTAAGTTTTACAGAGAATGGCTATATTCTGCTGTTTCAGCTTTTCTGTATTGTCTGTGCAAGGCACCTGGAGAAGCAGTCAGCTTTGTAGAGATGGCTGCTCGAACAAGCAATAGGACTTGTTTAGACTACATACTTGGACATGCCAGGTAAGTCAGCATTTTTATGTTTGGGAGACTCTAATTTAAACTGTGCTATTGACGGCATTTCTTGTGTTTGGTTTCATAGCTGGATTAGCAGTATGTATTTTATGTACTTCGTGTTTCCATGCCATATGGTTCATATAGTACAAAGCTTTGTATTATAGGCTTAATTTTTTACAGGTTGCTGGTATTCCTGCACTGTGAGTGTGCAGCAATTTCAGTCTGTGTGTGATTCTGTTAATGGAGGAGTGCTATTTACATTCCTACTGGCTATTTTTCATTGATTGCTTGGAAATCTGGTTTTCTAGGAGGTTTACAGTGTTCTTTTTGCTTTGCTCTGCAGGATTTTAGCTCAACTGTGAAGATGTGGTCATTGTTGAAGGTTTTATTGTAGCTTATTAGGTAGTTTTTTTATTTAATATTTATTGCGTTTTCCTTTAGTGTACATTTTTATGTAGGAGATTATTTAAATTATCTTTCATTACTTATGTCAAATCTTGAATTTGGAGTATATGTTGTAGGGATAAATAAATATGAATGATGCATATGACACTACAGAGCCTGGGTATTATCACCCTATTAGCCTGACCAGTCTGATTATGTAAGGCTATGGAGCACATCATCATGGACCTAATTAACAAGGATATAGGGAATCTCCAAACTTTAGATCCCACACAATTTGGTTTTGTGAAAGGTAGATTATGCCTGCTCAACCTGGTTGACTTCTTTGAATCAGTCACCAGAGCTGTGGATGAGGGCAAGGCAGTTCATACAGCCTACCTCGATCTGTCCAAGGCCTTTGATACCATTCCCCACTCAGGAATTATTGAAAAACTCACCAAACTAGGCATCAACCCCTATATCACTAGGTGGGTTGTAAACTGGCTCACAGAACCCACGGTGTGAAAGTAGCAGACTCAAAGTCAGACTGCCAACCAGTCACGAGTGGAGTCCCACAGGGATCTGTCCTCTCCTATCTGGCATCTACTTCACAGAAGTCCAGGCCAACACGGAGGGACTCTGGATGACCAAGTTCACAGATGACTGCAAGGTGGGAGCCAATACTGATTCTCCAAGTGATGTAGACATCCTACAAAAAAGCCTCACTGAGACCAATGACTGGTGTTGAAACTATGGCCTTAAGCTTAATGCCAAAAAATGCGTAGCCACCCCCTTTGGGAAAAACTCAGTTCCCACTAATTACCATATCGATGGGAGCCCATTGAACACTGAAGGTGTTATGAGAAATCTGGGGACACAGGTTGACAGCAAACTCTCCTTCGACCACTCCATTGCCACTGTGGTCAGAAAGTCCTTCTGTGTGGCACATCTCATTCCCAAGGGTTTTGCATCTGGGAAGAGAGAGGTCATCTCTCTACTCTTCCATCATTAGGCCAGTCATCAACTATAATGCTCTATTTGGCATGTACCTCACTAGACACATGCAACAGCTGGAAAGGCCACAAAAGTACCTCACAAAGAGGATCATAGGCCTTAAACACATATCCTACATGGACAGACTAAAAAAACTCCAGCTATTTTCTGTCTCATATCGTCTACTAAGAGGCGATCTCTGCTTGACTTACAATGCCATGTATGACCCAGCTCTGTTAGAAATGCTACATCTAAAGAAATCCCAATCCCTCTACACCACACGGTCCAGAGACCTCAACCTCTTTACCACAACCAACAGAACATGCTGGAGGGACAGGTTCATAACCCAGAGACTGACCATGCTCTGGAAAAGACTTCCCATACATGTCAAGTAGAGCACCTCACAGACCCTCTTCAAGAGAAATCTTGATGAGTGAATGGGAAATAGAAAGTTCACCCCCGGGGATCACTCCGGTGGCTGTACTTGATAGAGGCACTGTGAACTAACATCAGGCAGCACAATGCTAGGGCACTTCTATGGGCTAGGCTTGTAAAGGCTCAAGGGCTATTAGCCTAGTACACACCTATGAACCTATAATGTCTGACATCACAGACTGACTGTAACCTTCAGCGATTTACCAGAAAATCAAAACATTTTATAAGGAGAAGGGTAATAATATGAGGCAAAGTCAAGGATAGTTGAGCAGTATGAAGTAGTTAATGACCAGTAATATTGCTTTCATAGTTCTTCAGTCTGGTGATTTTTGTTGTTGTGTGGGTGGCCAGTTATTTCCACATATTTCTTTATCTAGGTATAATTTTTCCTTGGTTTTCATTTGGGTAGTTGTTGCAATCACAAGTTGTATACTATAATATATTATATCATACTGTATCATATATTATATATTAGTGGGGTGTCAGCAGAAGCAACATTTGTACGGACAAGGTCAAGCATGATGTTTGTTTACTGAAGTCTGACTACCAGGAAAGTTTAACAAAGTAGGTGTCCATTTTTAATGGAGGCCTAGGGAGAAAAGTTCTGCAGTATTTCAAAACATTTTGAAAACAATTTCAATAGCCTCAAAAATAAAGCAAAGCATCTACAGTTTAAATAATCATACCAAATCAGACATAATGTGACAAAATAAGTTAAAACAAATATGACTTATATAACAATGATTTAATTACGAGAACATTTAGACTTTTTTAGAAGTTAAAGGTAAACAAGTATAATGCATACAGTAATTGCAATATGAAGTTGGGAAAAATAAATTATTACATATCTAGATAAAGTTAGGAAGTGAGTGAAAAGGGAGAATAAGGAGGTATAAGGTAGGAGTAGGAACGTGTTCATATTTGGGAATATCATTATCATGAGGTTGAGCAAATACTGGGGCAGATTTTTGCCTAAGAACTATTTCAGAATGGTTTTGAAGGACTGGAGGGGGGTATTCATCTGATGGATATAGGTAAGGAGTCCCAGGCCTTAGAAACATGGTATAAATATAGATCATGCCCTGCAGATTTGGTAGGGTTGTAGACAGAAATGTTTTTCTTCACTGGATCATAGTGAGGGGGTACGAACACAGTTGTATATAGAATGGTATTTTGTGCTAGACAAGCAGATGACTGTTGGCTAATGCTGTAGGTGGGAAGAAGCTCAGTTTATGTCAGCTGATTGGTTAGTTCTAACCAATTTAGGCTTTCAGTGCTATACAGTAGTGGGTTCTGAAAGGGGCATTTACTGCAAATTTAGCCACTTTTTTATATCATTGGTCAAAGTTTGCTTTTTGTGCTGCCTGGAAGTTAGTTAGAATGGGAGCTCCATGAATTAGTTTAGGGGGAGGTGCTGAGTAGTGGAAAGTGTAGCTTTAGTTGGGTTGATGAGAAAGTTTTTGGATGTCATAAAGCATTCCAAGTTTTTGTTGAGTTTTTTATGCATTTATGTATGTGCATGTCAAATGTAAGATTATAAGTTCAAAAGTAAGTAGTGGGCTAGCTGGTTTTGCAGACCATTTTATTTAGCTAATTTCCATTTTTGTGTTTGAAATAACCTAGCCCACTTGGTTACAGATTGGCCTTACCTGTCCCATGGTTGATAATTGCATATTACCCCTAATTAGAATAACTGGGATCATACCATAGATAATGAGTAGACCCATGCCTAGGATAAAGCATGTAGGACCTGAATCTGCCCATTTGTAGTACATGGGGCAGTTCTGGATTAAGTTTTTTGTTATTTATCCATATATCTAAGTTGTGCTTGAAAATGGACAGGGATGAAATTTGTTGTATGTGGACAGGAGCCTGTTCCACAGCAGTGGTATCCTCTGCAAAATATACCTGTCCCTCCAAAATGTCCTATCAATGTTGCAGAAGAGGTTTAGATGGCTAGGCAAAATATTTCTGATGGCATTTGACTTACTGATGTGCAGTAAATCCATTATCAATAGGTCAGAGGATGCCTTGCATACCAGACAAAGCTCACGTCTTAGGAGTCTGTAGGATACCAAGTATGGTGACAGGGGTTTCAGTCAGTCCATGTAGAACCTGTTGTTTAGGCCCTGTATCCTTTTAGTAAGGTATCTTTGTGGGAGCTCCACTTGTTGCATGTTTCTGAACAGATAAATGCCAAAGGGGGCATTATGTGCAATGACTGGTCCAATGAAGGCTGAGTAAAGGGGGTCAATGACATCCCTAGATCTAGAAACAATCCCTTTGTTTATAATCTGTGCAGTATAGAAGGACTTTCTTGCAACAACAGATACATGTTGGTCAAAAGTTAAGTCACTGTCCACATTGTCCACATAAGTTCCCAAATCATAAACAATTGTGTCAAGTCTTAGGGGTGTATTGTCAGTGTGACAGTTGCCAGGGTAGATGACTTCCCAAAAAATACAGTAATGCATTTTTGGTATCTAGTTTCAGACCATGATTTTAACCAGTTATTTATTTGAGACAAACCTCCCTGCAGGATGGCCAAGTGTTCTGAGGAATCATTGACTGCTCCTAGCTTGCAGTTATCTGCAGACTTGGTCATCATCCATTTTTATCACTATTAGTATTATTATTACTGTTATTCAGAATTACTTATCATCCACTATCTTCCCTCATTATTTGCTATTTGAAGTGACTTCAGATGGTGTATTATTAAGTGAGAGAGTTTTAAATGTTTTTTTCATGATAGAGAGCTCTGGGGCAAAGAGTAGTATTTGGCATGAGTTGTGAGTTACAAACCCATGTTTTAGTGTCTGTTACAGCTTCCTGACCAATTTTATTGTTGATGTGCCAAGTTACCTGATACACCGGATGAGTGTGGAGTCATCATCGTATTGCATTAGGGAAGCCTGTTTTGTGGATCAGTGGAGGGTGGTGGGGGTTAAAGATGAGGACACCTTGTGGCACAATTGTGGTGACTGGGAAGTATGGAGAGAGGGTACAGTGTCCTTTTACTAACTGTCACCTACTGGACAAGTAGCTTTTAAACCATAGAAGGGTGGGCTGCAACAGACCTAATGTGGACATTGGAAGTAGGTTTGTTGTGATAAATTGTGTTGAAAGCAATACACAAGTAAAGAAATAAGGTGGAGAATAGTTTCTTATCTCTGTCTTTATTAACAGTATCTAAAGGGTAAGAAGTGTAGTGTTACTACTATGGAAGCCATGTTTTTCAGGTATTCCAACGAGGGTGGTTATAGCATGATGGTTAAGGTCTTCACCTCATAAACACAGTTTGATTCTGACTTCAGTGCAGTTGGCTTACTATTCTCCCATGAACCTAAGATCACTGTAGGTGTAAAGTTACTGATGTCTGTTGAATTTCCTACTTTGTGTACATAGATAATGTGTGATTGTTTCCAAAGAAAGGGAACATGGGATTCCTAGATTGACCTATTTATAAGGATTGAGACAAGATGGGCAGTGCTATTGGCTGCTATTTTAATGTACTCACTTGGAAGGTCATCAGCTGTAGCTGAGCATTGTTCGAGTTGTTCTATATAGAATGAGGACATTGGTTTGAAGGTGAAAGTGGACATAGTGATATATGGCTATTGGGCAGGGTTAGGATTAGATGTGGGAATCCTTGGTTAGGAACACTATACAATCTGTGAAATAAGAGATGAATTCTTTCGCAGGTTTGAGTGGTGAGTTTTTGGAAGAGGGAGTTAGGGTTGAATTTTTCTCCAGGATGCAAAATTCCTTTATTAGATGACTGGAATGTTTTAGAATTGTGTTAGCTGCTATTCAAACTGTTCTAGTATAGTTTTTTGCCTTAATTTATTTGCTTTGTTATTACAGATGTGGAGCATTCTGAAGTTTGAGATATTGTGATGTTTTGTATGTCTTCCATTCTTTCCACACTTTTATTATTAGAAGTCTACTGTTTTTGGATAACCAAATTTCGATATTCGTTTCTACTCTCTTCCTTCTAGGAGTTGTAAGGTTATTTAGGAAAGTTGCATTGAATTCATTTAAAGCTTCATGTAAGGATAGTTTTTTTTTGGATATTCCAGTTAAAAGATAATAGGGTAGTTGCACAGATTTGGGTTAAACTTGGACAGGTTGCATGTTGTTTTATAAACATGCCATTTACATGGATGTGTCAGGTGTATGGTTTAATTTCTCCAAATCTTTTGGGTTTCTAATACCATTATGGGAATGGATCCCATTCCTAAGACAGGGTATTGGTAAAGTTCATGAAATTAGTATTACTTCAATCTTTATCCATAGGTGATCTTTGTAGCAGCCACACTAGGCCTGGAATTCATTCCTGCAATTTATAAGGAATTATATTTATGGGTAGCATATCTAAAAATAACTGTAGTTTTTTTTTTTTAACCCATTGCTCCTACTACTACTATTGTAACTGTCTTTCCATTTTCCACCACACTGCTTTTGTTTCTGCCTGCAAATCTTGATAGTTTATTACTTTGAATCTTGCTGCATGTAAGACAATGTAATGGCAATGTGTAGGAATTTCAATGATCAAGGCTACTTCTGTGTTTTTTAATGAACCACTATAACTGGTGTTGTCACATCTACTTTTGCAGACTGTTGGTAATGGCTGATCCTATCTGATGTACACTTATCATTCTGTATAATACTTTGTGGCTCATGCTCGCAATGCTTCTCAGTTATTTCTGCATTGTGGTGTTTGCACAATCCTCAGTTGAACAATCTTGCCACACTACTGTGTCTTTCTGTGTATAGGCCCTCTGCCATAAGCGTATCACACCCAGCAACACGGTATACAACTTTCTAATTCTTTGTTTTTTTTTGTTTTTTTTTTTACAGAACCTACATTTGTCTGGTTATCCCACATGTTCAATGGACTTTGTAAACTAATGTGTAAGTAGTCCACTATCCTGGGCTCCTGTTATTAACCTTTCATCCTCTGGATTCAACTCCTGTCCCTTTATCCATTCCTGTGTCAAATCCTTATCAACATGAAGTTATTTTAGGAGACCTCTAATTTGTGGCTTTTCCAGATTTTATCTTCTCAACTGATCCTTCTTACATTCTTTCTTTTCTTTTAACACACATTCATTTACTGTATGATTTTTGTCAACTTCTGGTTTGATTTCTATTCCTGCTTGCCAGTTGAATAATTCTGCTGAACGAAGTGGAGTGGTCATCTTAAACTTCATCTGCTCATGTTTTAAAACTTTCAGTATTGTTTAAATCTGATGAGAACAGCAGATACGTATGGAGTCCCATGGCTACAGATCTATACATGTAATCAGTTTCTAGGAGGCCTATATCTCCTTCATGGCATGAAATATATAATCTTAGTATAGACATATTTATATTTCACTTGTTAAGCATGAAGCATTTTTATTGTTTTTCTGTCTAAATGATTCAATATCTTTTGGGAACAGCCAATCACACCAAAACTGCTAAGTAATGCAGGATGGGTAAATCTGTTTATAGCTTGGACTTTATTCCTAGATGTCAAGGTTATTTTGTTTTTTTTTTAAGAAGAAACATCTTTTTTAAATTATGACTTATGACAGACATTTATATACATGGAAACAAATCACATTGACATATTTTAGTTGCAAGCATTATACATCACCTGTACACTCTATCCGATCATTGTCAGTCAAGCATTGCATAGCTCATTCAAATCTTGCCTTCTTTTAAACCTCACTCCTCCTCCAAAACATTATTCAGCATATATTGCTCCCTCAATTATTATTTTTAAATCTGCCGTCTTATTACACTTATTACGTCTTATTATTAAATATATATATTCCCAATTGCCTATTTCTTCCCCATCACACCTACAA
>NC_056731.1:543502119-543526608 GCF_019279795.1 Protopterus annectens
TGCTGGGCATTTACATTTCCACTGGGGGAAAAAGTTCCATTTTCTAAGTACTGTTTGTGTTTTATCACTTTCCTCTTTAGAAAAGTTATTTTAAACCTATGAGTTATGTGTTTTAACAGACTGCTACAACAGTGTTTTCAAATGAGAATGTTCTTTTCCTTTCTGTTCATAAGTTGTGTAAAGTAACTGAAAACCATTTTTCTATGGGGGAAATTGTTTATTTTACTCTTCTGGAGTTGGCAGTGTGTTTTAAAGTGCTTTTTACTGTGTTTTTCTGAGGAAAAAAGTGACTTCTGAAGACTTGTATTTTTTACTGGCATTTATTACTTCTCTTCCCTGGGAAAGAGAGACCATTTTCATGTTGACCATGAAACAAGCTGCTGGTGCCAGGTTGATCCTTCTTCCAGCCAAAAAAAGGAAAAAGGTAAGCAAGCAGCCTTTGCCATCTCAGCAGGGCTAGTAGTTTGCCTCAACTGCAGGTGGTTGACCTTACTGTAGCCATTTGATGTACCTGAGACCACTCATCTTTTAACCAGATCCCTGTGGTGTAGTACCTATAGCCTGTATGGACCAGGTGTTAGTCATGCCCTCTGCAGCTTTTGGGGTCTCCTCAGTGGTGAGAGAGACTCTTGTTCATTGGAGAGGGAACTGGGAAGGCTTCCCTGTTGTGCCCATCCCCGGGGAAGCTGCTGCCATTAGTAACATGGCTGGCCCCAGTTTTCCTGTCAAAAAGAAATTGAAAACTAAGCAGGTGTCCTTTCCGCCTTTAATTTCCTTAAACCAGAGTAGTTTGAGTCTGGCATAGGGCTTAATTCAGTCTATTGATCTTCCTTGTAAAGTTGTTTCTGGTAAAAGAAAGAGGGATACTTTTCCTGAAGAGATTCAAGATCCTGAATGTAAACTGGAAGATGAAGGGACAGATATTCTTCTCAGATTTCTGATTCAGGCTAAGAGGAGAGCTGTTTCTGATTCACCCAGTGGGGTGTTCTCTTTGTCTGAGACTACTGCTAGAATATGCGAAGAACATTGAGGTATTTCACTCCCTCATGAAAGTATTATGAGTCGTCGGAGCAGAAATTTCCAAAATCTACCCCCCCCCCCCTTATTCCTGTTCACTCGTCTTTAGAGGATGTGCATTTTACTGCCCTATAATTTTTCTGATAGTCAGCCAGCTGCCCCTAAAAAGGCAGCTAGGATATATAAAGTTGCTCAGCCATTTAAGTTTTTATACACTATTCCCAAAGCTGTCCCAGCAGCTGTAGCTTTAGTTGATTGCAGTGCTGTTTAAACACTTAGAAACTGATAAGGATGGGAAAATTGTTGATAAGTACTGAATAAAAATGTATTTCTGCAACTTCGGAAGTTCTATTTGTCAGGCTTATATTTGTTTATTGTGACTAGCTTTTGAAGTATGAGACATTTTATCAGCAGTTTCTTCTTTTGAAGAACATTTTGCTTTAAATGTAGATGTTCTTCATCTCACATTGCTGCAGTCCTAACACTTGGGTAGTCCGCTGTCCCAGTCGGCCCGAATACCAAAGTATAAGGCTGACGTCGGTCAAGGCGCATTTGTCTGACATCAGGACGTCAGGGTACAAATGCGCATGACCGACGTCATATCCTCAGTCTTTTTTGCCGCATGGTCCGATGCAGAAGCAGTATTGCGAGTGCAGGTTGGCGTTCTGAAATTTTCTGAAGTCGGAGTTTCAGACCGAATCACAGTTGGCTAAGTACCCCGTTGGGGAATATTTTGGTTTTTTCTTGCCTCAGTATTTAACCGGATGTCAGAAAAAGTGAATAACTGTATTTCTTGTGGGAAACAGATACCTCATAGAGATTACCATACATTGTGTATACCTTGCTTAGGGCCTGAGCACGACGTTGTTGGCTGTCGCTCTTGTGCTAGATTTAACAAATGCACTATTAAGAGAAGATTAGATTGTGCCAGGTTAGTTTTTGGGAAGCGTTGTAATTGCAACATGCCGTCGGATGCTCCGACGCCCGCTTCGTCTAAAAAGCGCAAGGACAAAGCAGTGAAGCCTAGGGTGGAAGAACCGTCTGTCCCGGGCGTCGGTTCTTTAGAGGGCTCGGTGGAGCCGGTGGTTCTACCAGAAGTTCCTTTGGATTCTCAGGGAGAGACTTTACTGTTACAAGATGTGTCCTCTCAGGAGGTAGGCCAGGCTGAAGGGGCTTCTCAGATAGCTGTTCTCCCCTCCCTTCCTAAGGTGGTTAGGCCCTCCCCTTCTGTTTCCAAGGCTCCTTCTAGAGGCAGGCCAGGGTTAACTTCAGTGGGGGTCTCCCCTAGTTCTTCAGGGTCTCTGCCTAAGAAACATATGCTTAAAATGGCAGAAGATTTGATTACTATGATTAGAGGTTCTATACCCCCCCCTGATAAGAGGCCTAGGGTGGAACCTGAGCTTGAGAGTTTTGAGCAGTGTTCGGAGGCTTCTGAGTCTTCGGCTGAGGACTTGCAGGAGTATCCTCCTTATTCTGATTCTGATGTAGATGACTCTACACCTTCGGCTTCTCCTCCTGAGGATTTTTCTTTTTCAGAGACCCTTCATTCCATGAGGGAACATTTTAAATGGGAAGGTCAAGATTTCTCTGATTCTAGGAAAAGGCTTAGGGAATTTTTGTTTCTACCCCAGCATAGGCCTTTAGCTATACCACCTGTTCTGGACGTGGTAGAGGATGTTTTTGCAGAGGCTTCCCTGAACCCTGATTCTTTGCCTCCTGCCCCAGTTAAACCGGACAGGTATTATAGGGTGCCTGAAGCTCATAAGTATCTTTTTAAGAGTCCTAGGGCAGACCCAGAAACTGTTTCTCAGGGCCCTAAAGGTGTTAAGGCTTCTGTTGTTAAAAATCCTGTTCCTTCTGATAAAGAGGCAAGGGCTTTGGATAGATGGGGGAAAAAGGTGTATACTTCTTCCACTTTAGCCATGAGGGCTTTGAATTGCCAGTTTCACATGTTGAAATACCAAAATTATCTCCTTTCACAATTGAAGTCTAAGGTAGATGCTCTGGCGGAAGGTATTGAGTGTAAAGAGTTGCAGGATTTAGTTCATGTTTGAACAGGTGGGTAAGCATTCCTTGCAATGTGGCTTTGATGCTGTACAGGCCTCTTCGAGGGTAGCAGCCACTGGTTCTGTTCTTCGCAGGCACGCCTGGCTCAGGGATCAGAATTTAGCTGAACATGTAAAGACAAGGATTTTAGATGCTCCTTTACAATCTGATGTGTTATTTGGTGCGCCTGTGGGCGCAGTTTTAAAGAATGGAGGACAAGGCTAAGTCTATGCAGACTGTTAAAGATTTTTTGCAGGTTCAGCCTCCAAAGTTTAGTAGAAATTGGCCTACTAAGGGGTGGACTTATCCTTCTTATGATTCTCAGTCTAGGGGTAGATCTAGACGTGGTAGGGGCAGAGCTCAAGGTTCTTTTAGGCCTAGAACAGGCAGTTCGCCTGCCCAGTCTTCTGGTGAGGGCAGGGGTCAGTCCTTTCGTAAGCAGACCCAATGACTTGCCTTTTCAGCTGCCAGAGCCTTCTCGTCTGGCAGCACCTTTGGGAGGAAGGCTGGCACTTTTCAAAGAAAACTGGAGTGTTATTACCCAAGACAGATGGGTATTGGATATCATTCACCACGGTTACAGGTTTTATTTCCATACCTTGCCTCCTTTAAAAGGCATGCCAGACATTCCTCCTATACAAAGAAAAGAGGCTCACAAGCAAATTTCTCTGTTGCTCCAGATAGGGGCCATTCAGCCGGTTCCTGTGCCAGAAAGGGGCCTAGGATTTTATTCTCGCCTGTTCCTAGTACCAAAAAAGGGGAACACGTGGAGACCAATTTTGGATTTGTCAACCCCAACACTTATTTGGACATTCCCAAGTTCAAAATGTTGACGTTACAACAGCTTTTACCTCTGCTGGGCAAAGATCACTGGATGGTAACTTTAGATCTCAAGGAGGCTTACCTTCATGTGCCTATCAGACTCAGTTGCAGGAAGTATCTGCGTTTCGAGCTGGAAATTCCCATTATCAGTTCTCTGCATTGCCCTTTGGCTTATCTACTGCCCAGAGTATTCACAAAAGTTCTGGCTCCAGTTGTAGCTTTTTCAGGCTAAAAGGAATACAAATCTATCCTTACTTGGGCGACTGTCTGATTCTGGCTCAAGAAAAGGACGAGCTTCTTCAGCATCTGGAATATGTGATAGCAGTGCTAAGATGCCTGGGGTATTCTGTGAGCGAAATAAAGTCCAGTCTAGTACCCTCTCAAGACATGTGCTTTCTGGGTGTGAGACTGAATACAGCAGCCCAGATGGCCTTTTTAACCCCGGACAAACAAAAGAGTCTATCCCTTTACTTCCATCAACTATCTCATCAGTCCGTGCTGACTGCAAGGACAGTCCTTCAAGCATTAGGGTTCATGGCATCTTGTATTCTGGTGCTTCCCAATGCCAAACTGCATATGAGGAAGCTACAATGATATCTCAAAAATGTATGGACACAGCACTGCCAGGATCTGGACACTGTCATTCAAATAATACCTTGCATTCAAAAGGAATTTTTGTGGTGGGCTCAGGAATGTCACCTAAACAAGGGACTCTCTGTGACCCGGCCAGAGGCGAGTCAGATTCTAACGACAGATGCCTCAGACATAGCTTGGGGAGCTCATCTGAATGGAAAGTGGATACAAGACAAGTGGCCTGCCAGACTACAGCATCTACATATCAACATGAAGGAGATGTTAGCAGTCCAGTTTGCATTGATGGCTTTCAAGGAGTTACTTCTTCCAGGGCAGGTGTTGATTCTAACAGACAACACAACTGTCATGTGGTATATCAACAAGCAAGGGGAACACATTCTTATCCTCTATGCAGGCAAGCAATGATTTTGTGGGAGACTGCGCTCAGCTTGCAGCTTACTCTTCAAGCAAGGTTTCTGCCAGGAGCACAGAACTCCTTAGCAGATGTGTTAAGCAGGCAAATCATGGATCCCCACGAGTGGAAACTGGATCTTCATGTATTTCAAAATTGACAGTGTCATGGGGAACTCCAGACATAGATCTGTTCGCTTCTCCACTAAACCACCAGCTGCCAAAGTTTTGCACGAAAAGTTTTCATCACACAGCTTGGAAAGTGGATGCTCTTTCGTTCAGTTGGGAAAATCTTCATGTGTATGCCTTTCCACCTCTGCCTCTCCTCCCAAAGGTACTCCTAAAGGTCAGACAAGACAAGCCAAGGATGATTTTGATAGCTCCAGATTGGCCTCGGCAACACTGGTACCCATTACTGAGGAATCTGGTAAGAAAGCCTCCATGGCCTTTACCTTTAATTCCACACCTTTTGTCTCAGAGGGACGGTCATCTACTCAATGTCAAGCTTCACTCTCTTCATCTAACAGCCTGGCATATTCTGTTTTGAACCACAGCAGGTCTCAACTTCCTCAACAAGTTTTGAATGTGATTATGGAAGCCAGAAGACCTAGTACACGTAAAGTGTATGCAGAAAAATGGAAGAGATTTTTATTTTGGAGTGCAGCAAAGGATTTGGATGTTTCTGAGCCTAATTTGAGTGTGGCTCTGCAATATCTTACTGAGCTATTGGACAAAGGTTTGTCTTTCTCTTCCATTAAGATTCATGCTGCAGCAATTTCAGCTCACTATGATTGTGACCCACCATTGTTTTCTCATCCTTTGTTCAAGCAATTTCTTAGAGGGGCAAAGAATATAAGACCCCCACGAAGAGCTCCTACTCCTGCTTGGGACCTCAATTTTGTGTTGGAGAAACTTACTCTACAACCTTTTGAGCCTGCGGCTACTGCTGAGTTGAAATACTTGTCATGGAAGACTGCTTTTTTGTTGGCCATTACTTCTGCAAGAAGGGTTTCTGAATTGCAGGCCCTTATGGCGGTGGAGTTTTTTTTGATTTTTCATAAGGATAGGGTATCATTACGTACTAATCCTTCATTTATGCCTAAGGTGGTTTCTAGTGTGGCTTTAAACCAAACTATTCATTTGCCTACCTTTTATGCAGATCCCCAAAATAGGGGAAAAGATTTTGCACACTTTAGATGTACACAGGCAGTTGCGTTATTATTTAAGCAGGACTAGGGATTTTAGGCAGTCTCAGCAGTTGTTTGTTTCTTTTGCTTTGAGTTCTCAGGGCAAGCCTGTGTCAAAACAAACTATATCTAAGTGGATTGGGTTTTGCATTGCATTCTGTTACTCCCATCATGGCAAGGAGATTCCAGCTGGGATTAGGCCTCATTCCACTAGGGCTACTGCCACTTCAACAGCATTTTTAAGTCGGGTGGCAACTAAGGATATTTTGGAGGCAGCTACTTGGAGTTCAGTGCATACTTTCTCCAAGCATTACCACCTTCCTCTCTATTCTAAGTCCAGGGCTGGTTTTGCCACTGCTGTGTTGCAGGGCATTTTGGCAGCTCCTGCTTCATTATAGTTTAGCCATCCTCCCTTACCTCTGCTTTGGGATTCTACCCAAGTGTTAGGACTGCAGCAATGTGAGATGAAGAACATAGTACAGTTTTGTACCTACCATAAATGTAGATGTTCGAAGATCCACATTGCTGCAGTCCAATTTTCCCTCCCTCCTCCCCCTCTGTGTTTAGGGGTGGTTGTGTGGGTGAGGTTCTATTTTTTGTACATTTGGATATATTGTACATATTTTAGGCACAGGAGTGTTTTGGTGTTTTTTGGGTTTTGGCCTTATCTTTTTAGGGTCTTCTGACATCTGGGGCAAGAAAAGACTGAGGATATGACGTCGGTCATGCGCATTTGTACCCTGACGTCCTGATGTCAGACAAATGCGCCTTGACCGACGTCAGCCTTATACTTTGGTATTCGGGCCGACTGGGACAGCGGACTACCCAAGTGTTAGGACTGCAGCAATGTGGATCTTCGAACATCTACATTTATGGTAGGTACAAAACTGTACTTTTTTCATTCTACGGGTCACTTCTCATTGAGCTATGGATACTGATTCTGGGTTGTGGGTGCTTGCATGGCTGCATTGTCAGAACCTCCCATATGATTTTAAAAATGAGATTTTAAATTCCCCTTTAGAGATTGTTTTTGGCCCTTCAGCTGCAGAGATGGTCAAAAAGTCTGGTGAAAGAGACAAGCTGATCCAGGGAGTCTCTTAACATTTTTCAGTCCTCCTTGATAGAGATTGTGTAAATTAAAATGTTTTCCCCAAAATTATACTGCGTGTACAGTGAAGGACATGTGCAAGGCCAAACAGCAGTTTTCAAAATAATGTGGCTTGCTTTGCAAGAACAGTTGTTTCTTGTACATGTTCAACTTAGATATTAATAACATATAGCTTTGGGCTTTACTGTAAAGGCATCCTGTTATAAAAAAAAAAAAAGGAAGTTGACTTTCTTGGCTTTCAGATGCCGAAATAAAATGCAGACAGTTCAAGTGACGCAAAGATGACGTGGAGAAACTTTTATGAAATCTTCAGATACAGCAAGGACCAAAAAAAGATAATTGTAATTTCAGCAGAAACTGCCCAGACTAGAAATAACCATGGACTTTTTCATGACACAGACAAAAGAATAAAAGAACAAGTCACAAGGACATTAAAATAACATTAGTTGAAAAGAGTACATCAACTGGGCAGTATGTTTTCACTTGGTGGTGACGTTTTTAGACTGTGCGTTCATCGGTGTTTAAGTGTCTAGCCATGTTATAATAGAATTGAAATAACTGAAAGAATGAACTTATTGGCAAGAATTTGTAAAAATACAAATAAAGAATAACAGGTACAGTAGTATGGTGTTTGTCTGAGGTCAACTATATAGACATTTCTTTCAGTGGCAAGCCTAAGCTAGTGGCTGTGACCTTATATCTGTTACCAACAGTTAATGTTACAGAGGGGCCCTACTATTTACATCATCAGTTCAACAGTTTGACAGTTCCAGTACTTCGTTGGTGAATACAGAGTGACGCCGTAGAAGCTGTCCTGCAACGTTCCACCATTAATTTGTTTGTTGAAGGACACTGTCTCTTCTAAGCGACTTCAGCCTGATCACCTGTTTGTCATCTATGCAAAGTACGCTAAATTCTTCACAGTTATAACATGGCTGCAAGTGCAGACAGTTAACTTTACAATGCCCACATATTGTGTATATTTATATATAAATACAAATAAAGAATAACAGATACAGTAGTGTACTGTGTTTGTCTGAGGTCAACTGTATAGACATTTATTTCACTCCTTTTCATAATTTTCTAAGGGATTCTGTAACTCTTCATCCAGTTTTGGCAAAAAGCAGAATAAACAGTCTCAAGAAGATGTAGGTAAAGAAATGTTTTAGAAAAATTGACAGGTTTCCAAAAAGAAGCCCCAAACCTTCCATGTCCAAGGGGATTCCAACAAGTCTGCCCATTTGAGACATTTCCACTCTCACCCTTTTTTTCTTCCTGAAAGTCTGACTCTCCATTTTTCTCTGGTAACAGATAGTTTAAGACAAATTGATTCTGAAGATCATCTTTCAAGGTTACAGATGGCAGTGGGAGGAATTTCCTACCTTCCAGGGAGTCATTCCTCATCCTCCAGATCAGACTGTCTTGTTTCTACTGGTTCTTCATCATGTGTTATAAGGAGTGATAGAACCAGTTCCTCTTTCCCGGGCGGGGAAAAGTTTTTATTCAAGGATGTTCTTAGTACCAGAGAAAGAAAATGTTTGAAGACCAGTTCTGGATCTTTCTTTCCTAAATCTGTTTGTGATAGGGTCCAAATTCAAAATTATATCACTTCACAACCTGTTACCTCTTCATCCCGTTTCAATTTTCCTGGTAACACCAGACTTAAATGATACTTGTATCTCTATCCATTCAGATGTTTCTTAAGGGTTTTGTGTTTCCTAGATCCCATTATCTGTCTTCTGCCTTACCCTTTGAACTATCCACTTCATCAAGTGTGTTCATAAAATGTCTAGCTGCAATTATAGTTCGTTGCAGGCTATAGGGTGTCCATGTTTTTCCATGTTGAGATGACTTGCTTATCTCTGTTAAGTTTTTGAAAATGTTAAAAATCTGTCCTGTGGGTGAGAGATCTCTTCACAAGCTAGGTTTGCAAGAGAACATTCAGAAGTCTTTCTTGACTCCTTCACACAATTATTTTCTTTCACAGGAAAAATAGATCTATGTCTAGATCTATTTCTAAGGTTTTTCACTCAAACATCGGTCAATGCAAGGGATTACCTCAGGATTTTGAGTCTTTTGGCTGCAACCATTCTCATGATACCCCTGGCAAGACTCCACATGATGAAGACAGTGGTATCTGAAGTAACTTTTGTTCCAGCACCAACACACTGTCTTTTCAAATCCCAGTATTGAGGTTTGTCAGAAGAGAAGTCACTTTTAGAGACAACAGATGTCCTTAAAGCCATGTCTCCCCTTCTCACTGTATGTTCCAAAGCAGTCAGTCACCACCAATGGCTCAGGCTTTGCTTGGTTAACAGTTTCAGGAGGGATAAAAGTGCAGGATGTGATGAACACCATGGACAGATGCAAGCACAAGTATCAGAGATGCTTGCTCTGATCAAGACACTCGACTGTCTGAATCATCTTTGGTCCCTTGGATGTCTTCAGGTTGTTGCAGACAATACCACAGTCATGTGGTACATAAACAAGTGGGGAAATCTGGTCATACCCCCTTTGCAGAGACCAGCCATGTTAGCTTAGGATATAGTTCACAGCATAATACCACTCTACAGGCATTCTGTCAGATCAAAATTGTGTGGCAGACAAGGTGAGTGAGACCAGGATAGATCCGTGAATGGAAACTAGATGAGGGGATCTTCAAAGATTTGATCCATCATATATACCCCCTGCCTCCTCTGAGCAATCAATTGGCAATATTCTGTTCCAGGCCAAAGGCCAGGAAGACAGATGCCTTTTCTTTTCCTTGGACAGGAATGTTCCTTTAGGCTTTTCCACTCTCTGCACTAATATCTGGGGTATTTCTGAAGATTCAGATGCATCTTCCAAGATCATTCTGGTGACTTCCTTCTGACCCAGCAACTGTGGTTCTCCCCTTTTGGGAAATGGCCAGGACAATTACCCCAAGCTTCTTCACAGAATGTATCTACTGACATAAGAACAGGGATGCTTGATACACCCCAACATCAACTTCAATTGACTGCCTGGATAATAGGGTCTTAATTCTTTTTAGGGACCTATTTACTGAAGATATGCATCAGGTAATAATGGAGCAAGAAAGCCTGCTGTGAGAAAATCTTTTATTTGCAAATGGAAAAGGTTTTCTAGTTGGTGCCAACAACATAACCATCACCCATTCAGGGCTAGTTGTTTTCTAGTTTTACAACATGTGAATGAGATGTTGTCCTATGTCCTTTCTTATTTCGCTGTCAAGGTTCATTTATCGGCATTTTCAGCATGTCTGCTCATGGATGATCCTCCTTTCAATGCATTCTCTTCTCAAAATGTTTTTGAAAGGGGTTTTGCACAAGAGGCCTCAGAGTAAACCTGTGGCCCCTACTTAGGATCTTAATTTTCTGTTGGAGAAACTAACACTTGCTGCATTTGAAACAGCTAACCTATCTGACATGAGGTTCTTAACATGAAAAACAGTGTTACTGATTGCTCTGACATCCGCAAGAAGAGTATCTGAGTTGCAAACTGTTATGGTGAGTCGACCCTCTCTCATTTTCCACAGGGACAGGGTTTCATCGGGAACTAATCCTCATCTTATGCCTAAAGTGGTATCTGTGTTTAAACTATCTGTCTCCCCATTTTCTTTCCTAAACCTAAAAGTTAGGGAGAAAGAACACTCTGCATCTTGGGTGTCCACAGACAACTTGGTTACTATCAGATCTTCACATAAGTTGCTCATTTCTTGTGAAGGTAAGAAGGGACAACCTGTGTGAAAATGGACTTTTTTTTTTTTTTTTTACCAACGTGTGGATGTTTTTATTATTGTTAGCATTGGCCTTTCAGGGCTCAGCCACCCTCTGTCTGCTGGCAGGAAAGCTGTGAAGGGCTTGGTTTCCATGCTTGTCTTCTAGTCAGCTTAAATCGAGCTGCCTGACAGTTTGGGCATGTGAAAGTGCCCTGAAGCTTTGGAAGCTGGCCAGCTGTTATATACCCATATAGCTTAGCTATTGCAGTAGTGATCATTCAAACATCTTCTGTTATGGTAAGTTTACTTAACACAGCTGTACTTTCTCCGAACTTGCACAATAATTGGGGGCCTTTCCAATTTTCTTTTCTTTTTCTTTGATAAGTCTTTTGTTTTGTTTTTTTTTTTTTTTTTTTGGCACTTTCTGTTGCCACATTTTTTTTTTTTGTCTATTTCTGGTCTGATTTCTTTTCCCACTTCCTTCCAAAATGCTTCTGCTTATCTGAGCATAGATGTCTTAGATGCTCATCTTTCAATCACTGTTTTAGTAGCCTAAGTTGTATGCTACATCAAAGAGTAAGCATGAGAGATTTGGGAGACATAGACCTAAGGGAAAATATTTAATACAGCACCAGTGATTGAAACTGTAGATTAATTTAAGGACTT
This sequence comes from Protopterus annectens, assembly GCF_019279795.1. Lineage (NCBI taxonomy): Eukaryota > Metazoa > Chordata > Ceratodontiformes > Protopteridae > Protopterus > Protopterus annectens. Next base: position 543,513,668 of record NC_056731.1, read on the forward strand.
GCATATATGAGTAGATCTACCTTTGAGGTTTTCTGGTCACATCAGCCAGTTTGTTAATGATTGTAAAACTATAAGCTGTATAAAAAATGTATAAAGTCTAGGAAACAAAAATAATGAAATTGTAAGTTACGCCAAAGCTAAAGTTAAGTATGGAATAGTAATAATAGTATGGAAACCTTACAAGAAAACTAGCATGAGTAAATTGAAAAGGGTATCCATTGATGTGAAAATTTAAGTTGTTATGCAAGGTGTCTGAACCCGTACAGTGTTTCATATAAGTGTTTAAGAAGAGACGTTATTCAGATGTATAGGACATGGAGACAACTATCTGTGGGAATGTTTGGGGTTATCAAAGAGTAGTTGAGAATTGTCTGGCAACCTGTGTTGGAGATTATATAGAAATGAGAAATGCACTAATTGGTTCTTAGAGAATAACTGATGCATGGAATAGGCTACCAAATTACTTAAAACAAGTACTAGTTTTACTAGTAGATGTTTTTAAAAACAATTTGTACACTTATGAGAATGATTGTTCTGGTATATTGGCAGGCTTAAAAGGGCATTGTTGCCTTTGCCTGAAATATTTGTATGTTTGCATAGTTTGAGGAACTAAAGCCAAGTTGATCGGCAGACGTGGGAAAGAATTCTTGAAGCGTTTAAATACTAAAGAGTTTAGTAACACTTGTTTAGCAAGTAGCCATCTAGACTTAATTAGTGTATGGCAGTGGTGTTTTCATTTTGAGGAAAGGGTGATGAATCTACAGGTCTGGTTTGGTATGTGAGGGGCAGAGTTTTTTGTTTAGAAACAGTTGAAATTAATGACAACTTGTATTCTAGTTTGGACAAACATATGCCTTTGTCAGTTATCCTTCTGTTTTCTGAAGATTGGAAATCGGCATTTTATTTCTGGACTGAAATAGAAGTTTGTTGATTTTGTCTTGCCTGTTTATGATGATTAATCTTTAACTGTGAATTTAGCCATATCCCTTGGGTAAGGAAAGTGGGATTTTGTCTCATTTGGGTCTTGGTGTATGATTTGACAAGCATTTACATGCCGAAGTCAGGAAGGCATATCCTGTAGCCCACCTAATTGTGAAGGTCACTCAAGGGAGGTGTATCACTTTATATCTCCTTGATTGTTCATGACTGCAACACTGTAGTTTGCAACCTTAAAACAAACAATATTCAACATCTTGAAAAGGTACAATAGTGCCCTACAAGAAAAAAAGTTGTGTTGAATAGCAAGAACTATTCAAAAGGCTTCAGAAATTGGTTGTATATTCTTTCTGTAGAAATTATTTAATGGTGATAACTGTCTGATCTGTAGGATAGTGTCTGATTTGGCTTTGTGTAGAACTGTTTGCCTGAAATGGACCACTAAAGGAGCTAATATCAGATAAGGGAACTAATTACTAAAAGTAAATACCAGTAATACACAAGACTGCTGTGCTACACAGTGTGTTCCAAGGTTATGAAATATGCTTACTTTCATTCAGATCTCTGTCATTAACATTTTTCAAAAAATAAAATTGAGATATAGGAGAAGTAGAAAGTAATTGTCATGGGATTGTGGCATTTGAGCTTCTTGACATTCAAACCATTTGGGCTAACAGTGGGTGACTGAAGTATTGGTTAGTGGTAAAGATGCATCAGGAGGAATATGCGAGACTTTGTCAGAGGAGATAGTGGTTGCATTCCATGAGGTTGGTTTTAGGTCCCATTTTATTTTCAGTATTTATGTACCAACAGATAGTTTTCAAGGTGGTGGGACATCTGTTTGCTAATAGTAAAGTAGGAAACACATTGCTCACTGGAGGAGGTGCTGTTAATAACTTTTGGGGGCTGGCAGGTTTGTCTGAGAGATGACATTTTGGGTACGTCTGAAGTGAATGTCAAGTACCGTAAGGTCAACAGTTAAGACTTACATTTTTATGTAGAAAATGATCTGGGAATGTTAGCCGTGGGGCTTTCACTCACGCAGGGCAGTATGAGAAGGTTGGGGGCAAGACTAACAATGGGAAGTGTGTATTGACTAGGACTGTCTTGAGACAGAGAAAAGGAAGTGGAGTGAGATGATATGACAGAGGCCGCATATGATCATAGGAAGTTACTAGGCTATTGGCCCTGAGGCCCTTACAAGCCTAGCCAAGAATTTAGCCCATGTTCCTACAAGTCAGGTCTTGATGCCCCTGTCCAGTAGGAACGCAGGTGGAATCCCAGGGGTGTATTTTCTTTTCCCCATCCAGTTATCCAGGTTGTGCTTAAAAAGGGTTAATGAGGTACTCTGCACGTGGAGCGGGAGTCTATTCCACAGAAGAGGGGGTCTCTAGGATACAAATCTGTCCTGCCAACAAGTCCTATTGATGTCACCGACCAGGTTGAGGTTGCATGTGTTGGTTACTTGAGTGGAGCTTGACTTACAGATATGCAGCAGTCCCATCAAGGCAGTGTCTGAGAACGCGTTGTATGCCAGACAGAGGTCACCTCTGAGGAGTCTGTAGGAGACTGAGTAGAAGGACAGGGCCTTTAGCCTGGCTGTGTAGGGTAGATGTTTGAGGTCCTGGATTCTCCTGATGAGGAACCTCTGTCGTCTGTCCAGTTGCATATGCTTTGTGAGGTACATGCCAAAATGGGCATTGTACTCAGTAATGGGTCTTATAAGGGAAGAATACAGGAATGTTATGACCACCTTGTCCCTGGATGGGATATCCTTACCAATGAGGTGTGCCATGTAGAAAGCTTTCCATACAACGGAGGCAATACAGTGGTCAAAAGTCAGTTTGCTGTCAACCTGGGTGCCCAAGTCCCTCACGACTGATTGCATGCTTAGGACCTTGTTATTAATGAGATAATTTTTAGGGATGTCACTCTCCCCAAAGGGGGTGATGATGCATTTTTTGGCACTCAGTTTGAAGCTATTTTTCTGACACCAGTCATTTGTTTGGGTGAGACCCTGTTGGAGGATATCCACATCACTAGGGGAATTGATGACGGCACCCTTCTTGCAGTCATCTGCAGACTTGGTCAGCCATAACCCACTGGTTTTGAACTGCACCTCAGAAAAGTATATCCCAAACAACAATGGCTCTAAGACCAATCCCTGGGGTACAGTGCTCATTACGGTTCGACTGCTTGAGGTGGCTTTCCCTATTTTGACTAGGTGGGCTCTGTCAGGCTTTCAGGGGCAAATCGGAGGACACAGTACCTCTGTAGAGGAAGAACCTGGAAATAGGGTCATAATTTGCACATTGAGAGTATATACTGTAGACTGAATATGAGAAATTACTTTTCTGATGGTGTTGCAGTGGAGTGAACAAGCTTTCACGAGTTAGGAGGTAGACAGTAATAATGACAGTTTAAAAAAAAGGTTTATCTTACTGGTGATTTGGGATGGTCAGCTGCTGGGTGTTAGCTGCATTAATCAAAAAGACTGTCTAGCCAGTTCTTTTTTTCTTCTGTTGATTGATGTGTTTATGTATTTTATTATTTCCTCCATGTTTCAGGCATTTATGTAAGATAATGGACCCACTTAAGCTGTACCGAAACACACTAAGCATTAACTACTTTGTTTAAATCAGTGTTGCAGAACCTTTAATTGCTAGAACTTCTGTCACAGAGTTGGCAGATGCTTGATCAAACTTGGAGAGCTCAGTAGCCTTCCTCCTGTGTGGGGCATATGCCCACCCCCACCACACCCTGCAACATCAGAAACCTCAGTAGTCAAAGCTACTACAGTTACCTACCTGAGCATCAGTTATTATGATGGGCTCCTGCATAATTGTACTTTCCTTAAAATGGGTATCTCCACAATAACTTGATGGGGTTTCCCTGTCTATCTGCTTTGGCACAGTCATTCACATCAGACGTGTCTAGAGTGGTAAAAAGCTCAGTTGTATGCATTGGTTCAGTGCTGACAAAATCGTTTTGAGCAAGCTTTCACAATTAGTCTGCTCTTAAGGCAGTGTTTCTGGACCTCTAAGGAGGGGATAGAGTACCGACTCACATCTTTTTGCAGGGATGGTGCCCATCTTTAGGAATGAGATATTCCAGGTTGGTGGTCCATATCTAGGAAATCTGATATCTTGATAGAGACCTTACATTATAGCTCAATCATCTTCCTAGAGCTTTGCATCATCAAGGCACTATCCAGGCATTTGTTTTGAATGTAGGTACTTGAGATGTGAACAAGTTTGCAATTTAGTCATGCCCATTTCTTCTGTCCTAGCAAGGTAGTAGGGGTAGGCATTTTCTGTTTGAATGGCAGGGGGTCTTTATACAGTCCCCCATTCTCCTTGATTGCATGTCTTGTTATCAAAGAATCATTCAGAAAGACAAAGTGGCCCAGAAGAGCACGTACATGATCCTTCATTTCTTTTCCTCTCTGGAGACTGTTCTGGTTCAGGCACTGAGCACTAATGCAAGGTAACCATTTCCACCTCAGTGCTTATCTGTTACTGTCATTCTTACTTGAGACATCAGAAATCCCACGCAGATTTTTGAGGGCATAGAAGTTACCAGGAAATTTCTTTTGGGTTGCCTGAAAGACAGCGTGGAAAAGCAGAGAAATGTGGGCAGTTTTGCTCATCCGTCTGTTGATCTTCAGGTTTGCTTGACCTATTTCAGGTAACTGTTAATGTATCTTAGTTTATGTATTATCAGTTTGGCCGCCTCATTTTGTCATTTTCTGGTAGATGGCAGGTGTGTAGCCCAGCATGGACTGTTAAAATGACTGAAAGGCTTCAAACCCTCAATGAAATTTCTGTCACTGCCTTTTACTTAAATGCCAAGACTGGCATAATTTCAGCTCTGGGCTTCATACTAGGTAGTTTGGTAGACTTGAAGTTAGTGCTATAGAAGGCAGTGCTTCTGGTGACCAATTTCTCAGCTCAGTAGATTAAGCTTCAGTCTGGGTTAGAGACGTATTTCATCTTCAGAAAGAGTTTGAGTTTCTGTGAAATAGTTAATTTCCTTCCTAATGTGTTGTCTGAGCTGACATTTACCCATTGTGTTCACCTCTCTTATTTATTCATTGATGCTGAAAATGGGAGGTGGGGTGAAAGGTTTCTCTTATTTTCTTGAGGATTATCACATCTGTGGTTCTGTCTGGTCCATGTTCATCAGAAGATAGATCTGGCTATTTATTTCTCCTTTTGCAAGGCAAATTTGTAGTTTCCAGACAGAATATGTCCGCAAGGATTACCAACTATATTCGTTTGTTACTGGAAAGCTATTCAGTCCTTAGTTGACTCACCGAGAGGACATTTCACTGGGGTAGCTATACCAATCCAGGAACATGTTCAGGAATGTGTCCACAGTGGGTGTCTATGTCATGGTCATCTGCCATTTATGTAGGCGTTTGTCAAGCACTGTACTCTGGACATCAGCTGTAGCAGCAGGCCATCCTTTGTAATGGTTGTCTTTAAGGGCATTTGTCCCTAAAGTACCCCCTCATACCTTTTCAGACTGCTGTTTTCTATCTCTTGTCATTGATTTTGGAGCAGGCTGTCATGAAGTAAGTGGCATCAATGGTGTGATTACTTGCCTTAAGCAGGAACTGGGATTGTTACCTTATTTTCTGCAACTCTTCTTGCTTGACATGTTCTTGGTATACTGCTCTCATGACTGTAGGAATTTATTAAGTAGTCAGTTTTCGTCCAGGTGCAACTCCCTGTTTGAACAGACTTAAGACATGGGGATCTTGGGAGCATACACCACTTGGCTATGGCACAAGGACTCCATAGATTCATAGGTATTTACTAGGTTAAAAGTCTAGCCGTACATTCCCACAAAGTTATTTGCTCTTTTATTTTCAGTACAGATAACCCAGACTTGAGTAGAACATTTAACATGTTGCCCATATCTGTGAGGGACAAGAATGCTAAACCAGGGGTGAACTTGAGGTTACCCATTCATTCATCCAGATTACATTTGAATAGTGTTAGAGAAGTGCTTTCCTTTATATGGAAAAGGAAGACCATTCCAAAAAAGTGGTATTCCCAGTGATACATATCTGTATATCTAACATGTTCTTTTGTTTATGCCCTCTTTGAACTTGCAAATATGCAGCAAGTCTGACAGGATATGGTCTTTTGAAGCTCAGTATGCTTGGCAGAGATTGCCTCTCAGTAGACCATATGGGCCAAAGGCTCTCTTGTGTCCCAAATGCATTGCTTGAATTTCAAAGAGTCTATAAATACCTCCTCTATTTTGTCTTTGTTTAGGTTAATGCACTAGAGAAAACACCTGATTCAGAAGTCAGAATTTGAAAACTTCATACTGTTGGGGTAACTAAAACTGACACCACTGAACATACTATAAAGAAAGAGAAATCACAAAACAGATTAATAGGAAAGGGAGTTCCATTTGAGTTTATTACATGCCATTAAAGAATTATGTTCCTGGCCTTTTTTGGAAGATGTGCCCATATTTACTTGCATAAGCAGTTGCTGTTTCTTTCAACTTTCTTCTTGGGTCTCTACGTCCCTTTTCCTCTTAATATTTGTTGACTCCCTGGGTATGTAAATATCTGTTAAAGCAGATGCTTCAAGTATGTGTATGAGCAAATGCAGAAGTGCCATTTAAGGCAGAAAAGTTTCTAGATATATTGACTTTAAAAAAATGCCTGATCTGGTAGTCGAATTTTTGGATGAAGATGAGTGGCTTCCTTTGTGTATGTGCATTTGTATGCGTCACTGCATATTTTTATGCTTTTCTTTATTGAGGTGATCCCACTTGGCCTGAAGTTTGTTCAAAAACTAAATCTGAGGGAAATTGTATTTTTGTCAACTAGGTAAATGGAGATGGTTGTCACCGTAAGGTTCCGTCTGTGGTGTTCATTTTCATTCTTCAACTGCTGGGTTCAGATCGGATCCTTGGATCCAATTCGGCCATTACTAAAGTTCATGGTAACAAAAAAAACTCTTGCATTTCTCCCTTACCCATAATGCCCCAACCCCTAAAATACCTCAGATCTTGTTTGCTGATTTTACCAGTGGTAGTGTGCATTAACATGCATAACTGAAGGAGACATAAAAATGTACATGTCCTATAGAGGAAACTATATCAGGAGCTCAGTCAAAAGGACAGTGATGTCCTTGTATCTCATTCATCTAGAATTTTGTAGACATAAGGGATGGGGGTTGGTGGATGGGAAGTTGAGGAAGAATGAAAATGATACCAAAAATACCTCACAAATAAAACCAATGATCGTATAAAGCAAAAACAAAGCAATAATGATCCACAAAATATAAACCTTTATTACATAAATTTGGTTAAGTAAAAAAAACTGGAATTAGGTTGAGAATTGGCATTAGAATTTGAAAAGGCCATAATATTCCAAAAATTATACCAAAAAAACTCACGAATAAAACCACTGATCGTATACCAGGTTTATGTAATTAAAGTTTATACTTTTGTGGATTGTTATTGCATTGCTGAAGAATGAAAATGGGCAACACAGATAGAACGTTATGGTGAGTACATAACTTTTTTATCTGATGTCAATTTTCATTGCATCCTCAAATGCTGGGACAGAGTCCCCAGCTACCTAGAGTCCTGAGTGGACTCTAAGGAAGGATATTCCTGAGCACAGTTGAATTAACTGATGCTCTACCCCTCAAGGCCAGATCTAACTTGTAATGAGTAATAAAGGTATGAGGAAGGATTACCTTTCAAATCCCAAACGTTATTTTCACAAGACGAAAATAACGGAAGTTAAAATCCCGAAACACTTAATTCTTCCCAGGGCAAGTAAATACTTGCCCAAAACTACACAGTACACAATGTACCATCAGAAACCCACTTAGGTGGGAGGCTGCAGCCCCACCCCCACATCTGTATATACCAACTCCGGGATCAAACTACAGTGAGGAAAAGGGTATATATTCCCACAATGGGTAATGAGGAAAGCAAAAAGATTGCAGCAAGTCTGGACCCATTGACAGAATATCATTTGTGTTACTTTTTTGTTGAGAGACCATTTGTGAAGTAGGAGAATGTACTTGCTCAACTTATCTACTATCACATTGGACTTCTCCAGAATGTGCATTGCTGTCAGAAAGTGGTTGGATACGATCACCTGCTGCCACACTCTGACTGCTTTTCAGCACAGGGGGTATGATCTGGTCCCTCCTTGTTTGTTGATGTACCAAACTACTGACATATTGTCTGTCTGAATAGCAGTTGTCCCAGAAGGTAGAGTATTCTAGAAGATCTGCAATGCTAAGAGCACTGCTCTCATCTCTAGAACATTTATTTGCAAGTTGGCCTCTTCGCGGGACCAAGTGCCTTAGACTGATTTCCCCCGAAAGTGCACCCCCCCCCCAAACTAGGAAGTGTCCGTGGTCACTGTGGCCTTCCTTTCCGCATGCCAGAGTGATTCTTAGTAATATGAAAAACACCAAATTCACAAAAACCAGAATAAACTTCAGAAAAAAAAAAAACGTGAAAAAGACAAAATAACGACTGTCCACACAGATAGTCAATCGCTTTCTTTCATTTTAATCACAACAAACTTCTTCAGAAGTGACCATTAAATCAATTAATCAAGTTTAAATACAAAATTTGAATAACAAATAAACCAATCAAATGTCCATTCATCTAATTATTAATACATACCATTTTTTTAAAGACAAAAATATCAAATGTAATACTTGACATGTATACAAAAAGCATATAACATATACAAATGTGTGCCTACTGTAAAAGTACTTGTCAGATAAACTTTAATAAGAAAATGGTATGTATTAATTAATATTTAGATGAATGGACATTTGATTGGTTTATTTCAAATTTTGTATTTAAACTTTAATCGATTTACTGGTCAGTTCTGAAGAAGTTTGTTGTGATTAAAATGAAAGAAAGCGCTTAACTTTTTATCTGTTGCGGACAGCCATTATTTTTTTCATGTTTTTTTTTCCTGGGTGATTCTTATTTGAGCTGACATGGGAATATGAAGAATGGACCACTGTATTGCCAACATCCATTGAAGAATTTTGATATGGAATCTTGCTAAAGGTACTAAGGTTATTGCCGCTGACTCTGATCCTAGAGCTTGAAGGACCAAATGGGCTGAAATCCTGGTACTGCAGATTATTGTGCTGACCTGTTCTGATCTGATGGTCTGTACTTTTGAGAGAGGAAGTGAAGCTGTCATTGACTTTGTGTTGAAAACTGTTACTGTGAATTCCAAATTTTGAGTTGATTGTAGGTGAGCCTTGTCATAATTTATGGATATTCCCAGATGAGAGCAACTCTGGAGGATCTGATTTCTTGCCCTTATCAACAGATGCCTGGTTGGGGCAGTAATGAGCCAGTCGTATAGATATGGAAACACCAGGAATCCCAGGAGTCTCAAGTGAGCTGCTACTACTGCAATACATTTGGTGAACACACCCTGGGGGCTGTAGCTATGCCAAAGGGAAGAGCTCTGAACTGGTAGTGACTGGCTCCCAGCCGGAAGTGTAAATACTTGCCCATAAAAGGGAGAATGAACTGAACCTTGGCCATCCGAAACTTCGTGTGTCGAACTGACTTGTTCAAGTTGCTGATATCCATAGCTGGTCTCCAGTCCCGTTTTTTTTTTTTTGGCACTAAAAAGATTCTTGCCTGATATTGTCTGGTCTGATGAAACTTGTTGGATGACTGCTTCTTCCCTCTGACTGGGTGGAACATCAGGAATTTTTCTTAGGGTTGGAGATGGAAGGAAAAAGGGTATTATATAACAAGTGGAAATAATCCTCTGCACCCAAGTATCTTTTATGTCTAGCCAGGCTCTCTGGTGCAGGGATAGTCGACCCCCGATTGCCTACAGACATGAACAATAAGGCTTCCTTTTAGGAGCTGGTAAAGTCGGTCAGAAAAATAATTTCTGGGCCCTTGATTTTGTGGCCTCCTCTGCTATGGGGATGTCATTGTCCCTTAGAGTACCCCGCTGTGCCCCTAGGGGAACTTTCTCCATATGTGTTCTGGAAAGGAACCTGGGACTCCTGAACCACATCTTCTGACCACCTCATTGATTCCTCAAAACGGATCTGTGAGGGGTCAAAAAAACTTGCCCACTGCAGAGAGGGTCTTTCCTTCTTTCTCACACCTGGAAAGTTTGTCCTTCACTTTGGGGCCAAACAAGGAAGTGCTGTCTAAGGGAGCATTGATGAATGAGGACTTGAAGGGCTCCACAAAATCACATAAGAGTATCTAGGAATGCCTCCTAATGGAAATGTGTGAACCCACTGCCCTTCGGCTACATGAGAAATAAGACTCATGAGTGAATTAGATATAGACTGAAGGGTGGCCATCTGGGATGCCACAGATGATTGGGACTCTGCAGAAATGGTTCCTTCAAGGGAAGTTGAAAGTTCTTTGAATAAATCCCTTTGCAACCTTGTAAACTGTGCCAGATAGTTCAGCGACCTAAGGGCAAAGGCAACTGAAGTGTAGACTTGCTTCCCAAACCTGCCCATTGCCCTAGACACTGTTAGAGGGATTAACAGAGGAACTCTGTATTGATGCCGACAGAGTTTATAGTCATTTAGAAGAAAACTCAGTTATAGCAATAAAAGTTATATGTAGCAAAGGATCATTTGTTGTTAAATAAAGTTGTAGTGGATAACTGCAAAAAGGAGAAGAATCTAAGTATGGCATGGATTGACTACAAAAAAACATTTGATAGTGCTCTGCTTCCAATCTGGTGTCTCTTACTTTTAATTGTGTCTGTCCATGAGAATTGTTAGTCCCTACTAAGGAACACTACTAAGCCATTGTATATAATCACTTTGTTTTTATAATTGTTTGCTAACTTCTGTGAAATCTATGTAAGTTTGTCTATGTGGAGCTTTTCTCCCCGGGCCTCCGCCGAAAATGTACATGTATCGAGCCAGACTATCCTGGTAAACAAATGTAAAAATAAATAAGTAAATGATATTATCTCACATTCATGGATAAGAGTGCTAAAAAATGTATAAGATGCACCCAACACTGATCGACTACATTACAGTGATCATGAAATAGTGGCAGACCACTTTGCAGTTAAGCAATGATAAAGGACAAATTATTATCCCAGGGATAAAAATTCAAATGGGGATATTCTATGGTGACCATCTGTCACCGTTGCTATTCTGTCTTGCCTGTAACCCTTTAAGCTGTATACTTAAAGGAACACTACGGGAAAATAATTCAAAAATATATATTTTTTCATTTTTCCTTAAGTCTGTCTCTTTGCAAACCTGTATGTACCACAATGAAGTAGTAAATACTAATTTTATTCTGTTTGTACCCCTGACTGCCCTCCTGGGGGCAGACATCCTGATGAGAATTAGTTCTGTTCTAAAAGAAAATCTAGCCCATAATACACTGCAAGTCCACTGTATTTGAGATTTTAGTGCCCATAGCTGTACTGTTACAGTACTGTTCCATTCACTTAGAATGGAAGATCTGAGCTGACAATCTGTTTTTCAGAGGCCTCAGTAAGAGTATAATTCACTGTCATGCAGTGCTTCTTACAAATGTTTTTCATGCTGATGTGTTACACATTCTGTGAAAAAAGCTTCTATAAATAGTGTCTCTTTGCTGAGATTTCAGCCTTTCTTTAGGCATTTAACTTTGATATGCCTCAGTTTCTTCTACAGTTACTCCTCCCATATACCAACCCCCTGCTAGCAAGAGTATCACATTTCCTGGCCTGCAAGGTTCAGCTATTTATTCAGATTTGCATGACAATACACATCAAACAGATTTGCTTGCTGTCTGCCTGGTGTGCCAGTTAAAAGTGTTCCCTCATCTCTCTTACTCCTATCATGTTGAATAGCACTTTTACAGTAAATCTTGTTACAAAAATGCTTTTTCTCAATCATTCATATAAAGGAGTTTAAGTAATCCTTTATAAATGCCTATAGCATACACAGATTACCATTCATCTTGTCCACTGACAGATTGGGCTATGTTTGCAAAATAAAGAATAAATAAATAACATAAAAACCACAACTCTAAGAATATAGACATTTGCCTTACATAGAATTTTAGTCCTTCTGAAACCTCCACACTAGTCTATTGATGAGATGGTTTATGTAGTTTATAGCAGTGGATAAAAAGGAGCAAAATAACCTTTGGAAAATCTGGACATAGAGGATCCCAACTCAAAGAGCTTCCCTGTCTATCAAATCATCCCACTCATCACATTTTTGATAAACATTCCAGAGCTGGGAAAAAAAAAAAATCGCATTTCCGGACGTAATTTTAAATGGCATTTTATATCCTGTATGACTCTCTGCAAATGAGGTCAGGCAAACCACCTAGCAGTATTAGCTAGTGCAAGTGGAATGCACTGACTCCATGGGTTCCAGTAAATGCTTTCCTGTCAGTCCTGCCAGGCTATATCACTGTGTTTCACATCACCCATGCTAAACATATATACTGGTGAACCATGCTGCCTTTCCCATCTATTCACGACACAGACTACACATAAGCTGGTAATGTCAGCTCTGGGCACCTCTTAGTCACTCCATTTAAGAGGATTGGTCTCATCCATGCCATGCTACGTCATTCTCTGACACATCCAGTACTAAAACACACAATGAGAGAAAATGTACTGTTGAGCCATGCAGCATTGCCCACCTCTCCACAAAACAGTGCTGCAACAACTGTGGGCCAACCAAGCTGCAGTTGATGTCAGTTCAGGCCACCCAACAGTTGTTGCAGCAAGCCCACTGCACTGACATCATGTCATCCCTAAACAGGATTGGTGTCAGTGCAGCTCAAGCTACATTGTTCAACGTTACATCTCACTCACACACACAGTCTCTCACACACACACACACACACACACAATCACTCTGCTATCACACACACACACTCTGCTATCACACACTCTACTATCACACACACACACACACACACACACTCTACTATCACACACTTTACTATCACACACACACACACACTCTACT